>NC_045427.1:17438211-17738211 GCF_902635505.1 Sarcophilus harrisii
ATCAAATGAGCTACAAATGACTTCCCAAGTATTTTTTTAAACAGGACCAGATGGATTCCTATTCAAGGAAAGAAAAAATCTAATTTAACACAAATTATTTGCAAAAGGAACAAAGAAAAGTCTACTACCCAATTCCTCTTATTGCATAAATATAGTTTTAATGAAGCCATAGAGAGTCAAAGTAGAAAGAGAAAAGTATAGACCCATGTCTCTTAATATTTTTGTCAATTATCATTTAAATATTGTTATTATTATTTTTAGCATTCTTTTTTTAATTGTGTTCCAAATTTTCTTCCGCCCACCCGTTGGGAAGGCAAGCAATATGCTATGAATTATACCTGTGAAATCATGCGAAACATATTTCCATATTAACCATGTTACCAAAAAAGACATGAAAAAAAAAAGCTGAAAAAATATGCTTCAATTTACACTCAGAATTCATCAATTCTCCTTATGAAGGTATACTGCATTTTTCATCATGAGTCCTTCAGAATTGTCTTGAATCATTTTTTTTTTTTGATCAAAGAAGCTTAGACTTTAATATATATATATATATATATATATATATATATATATATATATATATTTTATCCCCCCCCCATAGTACATTAAAGCAATTCTTGTATTTTTAAAAAAGTTGAGTTCCAAATTCTCTTCCTCCTCTCCCCTTTTCTGAGACAGCATGCAATCTGACATAGGTTATACATGTGCAATCATGTAAAACATTTCCAGACTAGTAATTTTGTACTCGGACCAAAAAAAAAAAAGGAATGAAAGTAAGAAAGAAATTGAAAATAGTATGCTTCAGTCTAAATTTAGACAATATCAATTTTTTTCTTAGCATATTTTGCCACGAGTCCTTTGGGATTGTCTTAGATTGGTGTATTTCTGTAAATGATTGTCATTGATAGTTCTTCATTGAGAAATATTGCTCTTGCTATGTACATCATTCTTCTGGTTCTGCTCACTTCACTTTGCATCAGTTAATGTAAATATTTTCATGTTTTCCTGAAATTATCCTGCTTGTCATTCCTCATAGCACACTAATATTCCTTTTTTTTTTTTTTAATTTAATAGCCTTTTATTTACAGGATATATACATGGGTAACTTTACGGCATTAACAATTGCCAAACCTCTTGTTCCAATTTTTCACCTCTTACCCCCACCCCTCCCTAAATGGCAGGATGACCAGTAGATGTTAAATATATTAAAATATAACTTAGATACATAATAAGTATACATGACCAAAACATTATTTTGCTGTACAAAAGAATCAGACTCTGAATTATTGTACAATTAGCTTGTGAAGGAAATCAAAAATGCAGGTGTGCATAAATATAGGGATTGGGAATTCAATGTAATGGTTTTTAGTCATCTCCCAGAGTTATTTTTCTGGGCATAGCTAGTTCAGTTCATTACTGCTCCATTAGAAATGATTTGGTTGATCTCGTTGCTGAGGATGGCCTGATCCATCAGAACTGGTCATCATCTAGTATTGTTGAAGTATATAATGATCTCCTGGTCCTGCTCATTTCACTCAGCATCAGTTCGTGTAAGTCTCTCCAGGCCTTTCTGAAATCATCCTGTTGGTCATTTCTTACAGAACAGTAATGTTCCATAATTTTCATATACCACAATTTATTCAGCCATTCTCCAACTGATGGACATCCATTCAGTTTCCAGTTTCTAGCCACTACAAAAAGGGCTGCCACAAACATTCTTGCACATACAGGTCCCTTTCCCTTCTTTATGATCTCTTTGGGATATAATCCCAGTAGTAACACTGCTGGATCAAAGGGTATGCACAGTTTGATAACTTTTTGAGCATAGTTCCAAACTACTCTCCAAAATGGTTGGATTCGTTCACAACTCCACCAACAATGAATCAATGTCCCAGTTTTCCCACATCCCCTCCAACAATCATCATTATTTTTTCCTGTCATCTTAGCCAATCTGACAGGTGTGTAGTAGTATCTTAGAGTTGTCTTAATTTGCATTTCTCTGATTAATAATGATTTGGAGCATCTTTTCATATGACTAGAAATAGTTTCAATTTCTTCATCTGAGAATTGTCTGTTCATATCCTTTGACCATTTTTCAATTGGAGAATGGCTTGATTTTTTATAAATTAGGTTAATTCTCTATATATTTTGGAAATGAGGCCTTTATCAGAACCTTTGACTGTAAAAATATTTTCCCAGTTTATTGCTTCCCTTCTAATCTTGTCTACATTAGTTTTGTTTGTACAAAAACTTTTCAGTTTGGTATAATCGAAATTTTCTATTTTGTGATCAGTAATGATCTCTAGTTCTGCTTTGGTCATAAAGACCTTCCCCTTTCACAGGTCTGAGAGGTAAACTATCCTATGTTCCTCTAATTTATTAATAATTTCATTCTTTATGCCTAGGTCATGAACCCATTTTGACCTTATCTTGGTGTACAGCGTTAAGTATGGATCAATGCCTAGTTTCTGCCATATTAGTTTCCAATTTTCCCAGCAATTTTTATCACACAGTAAGTTCTTATCCCAAAAGCTGGGATCTTTGGGTTTGTCAAAGACTAGGTTGCTATATTTGTTGACTGTTTTATCCCTTGAACCCAATCTATTCCACTGATCAACTAATCTATTCCTTAGCCAATACCAAATAGTTTTGGTAACTGCTGCTCTATAATATAATTTTAGATCTGGTACAGCTAAGCCACCTTCATTTGATTTTTTCATTAATTCCTTGAAATTCTTGACCTTTTGTTTTCCATATGAACTTTGTTGTTATTTTTTCTAGGTCATTAAAATAGTTTTTTGGGAGTCTGATTGGTATAGCGCTAAATAAATAGATTAGTTTAGGTAATATTGTCATCTTTATTATTTTTGCTCGCCCTATCCAAGAGCATTTAATATTTTTCCAATTGGTTAGATCAGACTTAATTTGTGTGAAAAGTGGTCTGTAATTTTGCTCATAAAGTTTCTGATTTTCCCTTGGCAGATAGATTCCTAAGTATTTTATATTATCAGTAGTTACTTTAAATGGAATTTCTCTTTGTAACTCTGACTGTTGGATTTTGTTAGTGATATATAAGAATGCTGATGACTTATGCACACTAATATTCCATGAAATGCCACAAATGGTACCACAATTGATAGGCATTCCCCCAATTTTTGATTCTTAGACACCACAAAAGAACTATCAATATTTTTGCACAAATATGTCCTTTCCCTTCCTGTAGAGGGTCAGAGTCAGTGAGGAAACTCTGGGTAAGATATAAGACCCTTCAGCCCAGAGGGAAGCTGCTAACAATGTCTGGTTCAGCTCTTCATCTCCCCTCAGGGCTCTGGGCCTTCCTGAGAAGTCAGGGTGTGGTGACAGCTTGTGTTGAGATTGAAGCAGAGTGATAGCAGGTGGAAGAGTGATACCAGGTGGCAAACTACATAGCAATGTGATCCTACTTACTCAGAGTTGTTTTTGTTACATTATAAAAAGGGGAAAGCCCTTGAAATAAACAAACTGCATTTTCACACCGTCCTTGGGAGTCCCTCCTCATCACTTTTCCACTAGCAAGGTATATTTTAATCACCCTGGTATGGGGGCTCTAGAAAGCAATGGTATGTTTTGTCACCCCAACTTGGGGGCTCTAGAAAACAGGATATTTTAACCACCCCAGTGTGGGGGCTCTAGAAAGCAATGGTACATTTTATCACCCCAACTGGGGCACCCTACAAAGCAAAATTCAATATTGTAATCACCCCAACTTGGGGCTTTAGAAAACAGGACATAACACCTTCCCCCCCCCCTTTTTTTGATCTCTTAATGATATAAACCTAATAGTGGTACTTTTGGATGAAATAATAGGCATAGTTTTATAGCCCTTTGGGGATAGTTCCTAATTATTCTCCAGAATGGTTGGATCACTTCACAACTCCACCAACAATGCATTAGTGTTTCATTTTTCCCACTCTCCCCTTAATATTTATATTTTCCTTTTTGTTTTTTTTTTTCATCATACTGCTGATCTTATAGATGTGAGGTAGTATCTAAGAGTTGTTTTAATTTGTCATGTCCTGTCCAGTGTCCTGTTCCTTGTGCCACCTAGCCATGAAGGCATGATTCTTTTGCACATGGATTATTACAATAGTCTATTGGATGGTGTCTCAGTCCCAAATATCTCCCCAGTAGATTATTCTGCTACAGTGGATCCTTTATTCAGCTGTCAATTTGATCTTCTTTAAGTGCCCGTCTGACTATATCATTTGCCCCCCTCATCTGTTCCAATTCTAAAAACCTCAGAAAATCTCCATTAACTCTGGTATTATATATGAAATTTAACATTTGACTTTGAAATCCCTTTGTATATTTTATTCCTTTTAAATATCAGTTATATACCTTACTCTATTAACCCACAACCACTATGTATTCTGCCACTGATCTCCTTGTTGTTCCTTGACTATTATGTTCCATCTCTCTATTCCAAGCACTTTCATTGACTATTTTTCATCCCTCCTCTTCTCTACCTTCTGGCTTCCCTAGTAGTATCTTTTAAATCTCACCTAAAATCTGACTTCCTTGTTCTCAAGTTTACTGTCTTTTCTCTGAGATTATCTCCAAAATATCATGTGTATATCTTGTTTATAAGTAATAATATGCTCTCCATTAGGCTATTGTCTAGTTTTTTGAGAGCAGAGACTATTGATATTGTTATTGAATCTTTTTTTGTATCCTTAGTGATTAGCAAGGTGCCTGGAACCTTGCTTAATAAAATGCTCATTGAATGATCTCTTTGCATCCACCCTCTGGTTTTGCTTATGACACATCCCTTCCTGAATTTACTCTCTTATTTCTCCCTCTTCCCTTCTCCCTGTTCCTTTCTGTTTCCAGTTGAATTGAATATATTTCTATAATAAACTACAGGGGGGTTGGGTGGGTGTGCTTACTTACTTCCTTTACCCTGTTCAGAGGAAAATGAGATTTAAGTGACTCTTGTATTTTCCAAACCTTCCAAATTTGTATAAACTTCTTCTTGTGTACTCTAATTATGAGATAATAAACTTTCCCAAACTTCCTTCCATTTTCTTTCCTAGTAGATATTTCTCCCCTCTTTTCCTTTCTTCTTTTATGTCATCAAAATATAACAAAATAAACTCAGGCATTCTCCCCTGGTGGCTTGACCTCCTTAGTCACTCTTTCCAGCAGTTCCAGCTGCAACTTTATTCATTTCTTTTGGCTTCAAGTGGGGAGATTGGAATCCCCCTTGATCCTCCCTGGATATTTCCAGGATCTTTCTCTCTACTTCCATCACTCAGTCACCTCTCCTTTTATGATATTCATGCAATTAATATCTGCCAATCCAATGAAAAGACTGATAATTATTATGTGCAGTCCTCCAGGTTACTCAACTTCCTTCTTCAATGAGTTTGGGACCTGTCTCACCATTTTTCTTTCTTCCTCAACTCCTGTCTTCATACTATGGGGTTCCAATACACACAAAAAAACTTCCTCAAACAAACTAACTACTCAATCCATCACTTCCCATGACCTCTTCCTCCATCATACACAAAGGTGGTCTTATCTTTGATCTTGCTATTACCAATAAATACACTAGACCATGCTCACGAATTCTGAAATCCTCAAAGAGTTGTCCGTAATCTATGAGCTTTCTTCTTCTCCTTCTTCCTTTTTTTTTTTTTTTTTTTTTTTTTTTTTTTTTTTTTTTTTTTACCAAACTCTACTCTTCATCCATACTTCAACCTTCAGTTCTATATTTCCTGATTTGTCTCTCAGCAGTGGACACTCTCTTTTCTTTTCCTGGTCTTGACCCTGTGGTAAACCAACTCAACTCTATATTGCCCTCTTCTCTTGAATCTCTGGCCTCTCTATTACATTTCTAGTTCCAAATTCCATCCCTTCCTCCTATCCCTCCCCCTGCCTTGAGAAAGCAAGCAATTTGATTGTGATTGTACACACGCTCATTTATCTTCGATCTCTCCCTCTGTCCTGGCTCATTGGGTTCACCTTTCCCTCCGAAACTCACTGGAGACTATGGGTTACCATGGAACTAAGTGTGAGTTACTCCAATAGATTATCTGTCATGTGGCTCAAATAAGATAATAGACTATAGCAGTGTCAAACTCAAATAGAAAAGATGGCCACTAAACTATCTATAAGGATACATCGAGGAGCATACTGACTTAGAAACCCACATATTAATTTTATCTATGTTTTATTGTATGTTTACTTTGTTAACTTATTTCCCACTTATTTTTGGATCTGATAGAATAAAGACTCACTGGGGAGTTTCATTTCCTTTTCTACTAGACACCAGACCAGTTTGAAGAGGGGGGACAAACACAAAAGTGAAAGCTCCTGGCCTCAAGGAGGTTACATTCTAATGGATTTAAGACTCCTTGAATCTTAAGAGACTGTTTGGTTAAGAACTCCTCCCCAAGCTGTGCTCCTCCCCTTCAATTTTAAAAGCATTTATTTAAGGCATCTATGTACTAGGTACCGAGGTTACATTGACAGAAAGGAAACAAGCTTACACTCTAATATTGAAGACTAGGTTCGGAGTTAGACATCACTATACTTTGTAAATAGCATCAAAAGTGCTATTTACATTTCAAATAGTCTTATTATTCCTAGTTCATTCAACTCTCTTTCCTCAATTTCCCCACACACACACACACACTTAGTTCTCCACTTTACCACCTTGTCTTCGGAGGCTTTCATAGGATCATTGACTCAGAGCTGAAAGGGATCTTTCTCTCATTTTACAGATGAGGAAACTGAATAATTTGAATAATTGTTATGTGACTTGCTCAAGATCTTGATGGTAGTGAGCAGCAGAATTACAATTTGAGCTTGGGTTCTTTGACTCAGAGCCTATTGTTTTTGTTTTTGTCTTTTCCCCCAAATGTGTTATAGTGCCCCTCAGTGTGCCCCCTTGGCCTAAATCTGGCCACATTCTCAGGCCTGTCCAGTAGCACTTGATTAACCACAGCCCTTTGGCCTAGGAATTCAGGCACTGCATTGACTGTTAGGGCAATTCCAGGAAATGAAATCCACAGCAGGAGGTCCCAGAATTTCCTCCAGATTGACCCAGTGGGAAACAAAAGAGGAAATGTTATATGTTCCCTTTCCCTTTTGCCTCAGTGCTTTGACCTAAAGCCCAAGAACACGGGGTGTGAGATGAGAACCAGTAACTAAAACATCTTAAGATGGAAAAAGGAAACAAAACAAACTTTCTCTCATAAGGGTGGATCTGGAATCAGTTCATGATATGAGCGAGGTGCTAATCTTCATGCATTTGCGGCCCCCACCCTCAGCCTTATCTTTCTGCCTTTGTTTTCCATGAAGAAAATTGCTACCTAAGGAGCCAAGGGAAAAACTTTCTCACTTCACAGCCAACTCTAACAGGGACAGGGTCCTCATAGGTCATCTGATCTAACCCTCTCATTTTACTGAGGAGGTGACAGGCTCATATCTAGTCAATGGTAGACATAGAATTTGAATCTTCCACCCAGGACTTCTACTGATATTCCATTTTCTTCTATTTGAAAAGGCTAAGGGTCATCATGAAACAGTGAAGAAAAAAAAGGACACACTCTGTTTCCCTCTTCGTGATAGCTTTTGACATTCAAGAGTACCACTGGCCCTTTTATTTAAAAATTCCAGCAGTATTAATAAAATAGTTAAATTACCCAGAAATATGTGTCTCAGACTTTTTAAACCTCACATTGAGATGTCCGTGGGAAATGCCTCTGGGGTTTGCATCAAATGGGATTTTGATTTCAAAACCAACGCTATAGTTTGTGGCAGAAAACAAGTCAGCTTTCTATTAAGTTGTGACATGATACGAGTCTGCAGTAGATTTCCAAATTTTAGCTGGAGACTGCTATCACCTTGTTTCTGCTTCTTCGGATCGGTTGATCTAGTTTTCTAACATTTGATCAATACAGCTTCTCTCCTATATATCTTTTAGTTGCACTCCCAGGACCACTACCCTTTGGTTCAGGTCCTCATCACCTGGTCTATTTACTGCCTCCAAATTGAACTTCCACTTTACATCGACTTTACGTTGTCCATCCAATCCAAAATGAACATCCCAAAGTACAAGTTTAATTGGACATTGCTTAGAAAGTTTCGTGCTTCTCGAATAAAATAACAAATTCTCACCTTTGAATTTAAAGCCCTCCAAGATCGGGCTCTAGCCTACATTTACCAGCATCTTTCACTTGCCTGCTCTCCATAATCCCTACATTGCAAATTGGCCTATTTTCCATTCCCCAAACTCGGGAACACATTTCCTTTCTATAAACTGTCTCTCTTCCTCAGAAGAAATTCCCTCCTCAACTATGCGTTTGCTAAGACTCAGGTCACAGGGACAATTAGATTGTTCAGTGGTTAGAGTACCAGCCTTGGACCTGAATTCAAATCCAGCATCAGATATTCAACACTTACTGTGTGACCTAAGCAAGTCATTTAACCCTTAATCTCAATTGATTTGGGAGAGAGCAGGGAAGAGAACAACAACATAAGACTCAGGCCATGAGCCACTTGTGTTCTATGTAAGTCATTCTGTAATGAACACCGTGATCCTTGTGGTTGCCATTACTATCTGAGCAAGAAGAAATGTCCTGTTCTATATCCAATTTATATTATACATTTGGCATCTCTATATTTCTTCCTGCTCCCTTTTTGGGGGAGCCCAATTAGATTTTTGAGCCATAACTATTGCTATAATATATATGTAAAATAATATATTGCTTTAATATATATGCAATTTCCCCTTGGATGTCAGGGTGGAGTAATGAGCCAATGAGTGTGAAAATGCAAAGCCTACTTCTTTTACTAAGAGGAAGTTTCCCATATAGACAAACCCAGGAAAACCACAATATTTGAATAAAGAACAAGGTCACCAATCCTCATGTCCTTGGCCAAGCAGTGCTTTTGAACTCTGTGCTATGGATCTGTCTATATTACTATGTCTGCATCTATCTATATTTATCTATAGTTATCTATTTATTGTGTATAAGCAATTATAGACATATACCTGACTAGATTGAGCAACAGATAGTTATAGTTATAGGCATGACTATACCAAAAAATAAATATATACAAACTGTTTTATTCCCCACATAAGAATGGCAGATTTTTGATGTCAGAAAATTTTTTTCTTCATATTTTTTTCAATGTATTTCTAAGTTCCAGGACAATAAATGCAGCCTGGATTGCATTGGATCCAATTGGATAGGATTGAGTTGGATTGGATAGAACCGGATCGGATTGGGCTGGATTGTGTTGAATTAGATTAGACTGAAGTAGAGAGGAGTGGAGTGTATCTGATTAGGTGAGGCAGGATTTTAGGAGAGTCCATTGGACTGGATTGGATCAGGTCCATTGAATCATGGGGGAGAGGGAGAGTCCAGAATTTAGAGTTAGAAGGAACCTCAAATTAGATTGAATAGATTTCATGTTAGAGGAAAGGCAAGATGAGAGAGGTTTTTTAACTTCTGAAGACTATAATAAGTAGCAAATCAATCCTTCAAATCCAGAACTTTTAAAGTCTTGCCCCTCTCCAACCCATTGGGGATGGAACCCATTCTCTGGGGGAGAACTACCAGAAATATTAGCACCGATGCCATACAGTCGAAGCCCACAAGAGGGCACCAGAGGCATTGTTCTGCACTTAGCATCTCCCTAGGACTGGCCGAAGCTAGCCACTCTTCCATCCGACTCGGATCTGGGAGGAAGTGGGTGGGCAAGCCCAAAGCCTGGGAAAATGACCACGGCAATCGTCGCTTGTGTTTACAGAGCACCTTTCTCCAATGAGCTCAGCGAACTGAGAGGTTGTTATTCAGCGGGGGGCTCCTAGATGTGGGAAATGAGGGAGCATGTGGTTTTTGCATAACCTGGCCCTCCTCACGTGGCTGGCCCGTGGCCACAAGGCCACGGGCTGCTGGAATCTCCCTACTTCAAATCCCCATCCAATTAGCCTCCCTGATAAGCTGATGCTTGACCTTATTTCCTTAGGAAAGAGCAGCTGAGCAAGCCCCAGAGTTCCTCACGTGTGTCCTGGGAAGGAATGGAGGATTTATTATTTATTTATGTGAAGAGGAAGAATCCTCAGGACTGAGCACAGGGCCCATTATTGACTGTAAAGGGCTTTGTTGTCATATACTATACCCTAACACCGGAATCGTAACCAGGGTGTGGCGAACAGGATCTAGCCCCAGGGCAGCAACATTTAGAGGGCCTCTGAAAGGAGACCAAAAGTATTCTTAAATCAGGGTGAGGTTGGGGTGGGAACTGATCAATGATTTATAACCAGAAAAGAATTTAGAAGTCATCTAGACACCTCATTTGACAGATAAAGAAATTGAGTACCAGAGAGATGAAATAACTGGGAAGTGCACAAACAGTCCTTATCTTCAATCCAGCCCTTCTTCATCTTTGCCTCTTAGAATCCTTTGCTTCTTTCAAAACTCAGATCAAGTAGCGCCACCTACACAAAGATCTTCCCTAGCTCTTTCCCATAGGTTACATATTGACTTAGTTTTAAAATAAAGTAATATTTATGTTTCATTATGGTTTTATTTATTCTGTTACTATTTTCCAATATTGGGTGAACTGCATTCAGGAGTATTGTGGGCCATGTGCCCAGTGCTTTTGACACTTCTTCTCTAGACAACTTCCTAAGATTAGAAATTGCAGAGGAGATGGTTCCTGCATTGAAAGAGGGAGCTTCCTCACCTGGGAGATTTCTACACCAGTGAAATCAGAGATTCAGATCCAATCTCTGTGTATTAAAATATGACTTCACTGATAGAATGGAGGTTTCTTAAAAGCAGAAGACATTTCTTTTCTTTTCTTTTTTGCCTTTTTATCTCTGCCCCTAACAAGATGCCTGGCCCTAACTCAGATCTGAGTTTTGCAATACGAATTGTGAAATGTCCCTGTCCTGTCCATTCCCAAATTAAGAAAAATGAGGATCAGAAACACATTGAATTGGAAGAAAAAAAAAAGATCCTTGTGTCTTTCTCTAAATGGAGGCCATGCTTCCAAAGGAAGATAGGCCTAATTAACAAAACTACAGGACAGCTTTAGTCAAGTAGAAACAATGATAATTGATTTAACTAATTTTTGGACAGAACATGAACTCTCTCTTTCATGGAGCAAAGGGGATGGCATCAAAAGCTCACCGATTTGGAATTTGTAATCATTCATGCTTCACAAATATGATTCTTATTAAACTGAATGATTCAAGTGATCAAATCTTGTGCGCATGTCCAGGATTGGGACAGGAGTGTAAGTCCCAGGTCAGCAATTTGTTAGCTCGATGATTTAGAGAGCCCCACTCTTCAGAACTCAATATCCTCATCTTTGAAATGAACCAGCTAAGATTTAACCTAGCAACTAGGTGATATAGTAGTTAGAGTGTCCTTGCCTGGAATCGGGAAGATTCATCTAAGTTCAAATCCAATTTCATACAATTGTATTAACTGTAAGATCCTGGACATTTAACACTGCCTCAGTTTCCTCATCTGTAAAAAGTGATCTGGAGAAGGAAGCAGCAAACACTCCAGTGTCTCTACCAAAAAAAAAAAAAGGTCACAAAGAGTGATAAATAATTGAAAAATGACTAAATAACAAAAAGATCTAAAGCACCTCTAGTGCAAAATCCTATACGGAAAATGTATGTGAATACTTTGAATGATGGGGGACTCACTACACATTAGGGGAGTCACTCTATTATTAGACATTTTAAATAGTTGGAAAGTGTTCTCTTACTGCAGAATCAGACCTCTCTGCAACTTATTCTTATTGTTCTGCATTCTTGAGACCAAGGAGAAAAATCAAGTCCTTTTTTTCCATATAAAAGTCATTCAGACACTTAAAGGGAGGGAGGAAGCATGCATCTTATTCCTTCTCTTTTCAGGGCTAAACATTTTGAGCTCTTTTAAGCTATGTTTGGATTTCTGTACAATGCTAAAACTCTCCTAATTAGCATAACTCCTAACATAGCAACTGGTAGAGAGAGTTGCCAATAGAGATAGATCATTTGTTGATTAAATACATCCATATATATATATTTATCTATATTTATAAACACAGTATTTATTGCCATTGTCTAAATGATACATCTATAGTATATAAATTATATCATTTATAAGATAAATTCTAGCATAAGATATAAATTTATTATTTATTTATACTGCCTACATGTATAACTTATAGTAACTTTATAACTTATTTATAATAAATATATAAATTATATATTGTTTTAATACATATATAAAATATATTAAAATTAAATATTAAAATTAAATCGCTACATATATATCTCAAACCTTAAAGCTATAAAAGGTATATATAGTCATATATAAAACACTACAAAAGATATCATCATTATTAAAGTAACTGTGCTATTCTGTCAGATTTGTTTTCTGGGGATTATGATTTGGGGGAAGGACAAAGACTACTGTCTCTCAACCAACTTAATGGTCCACCTCCTTTCTCAATAATATAATTCCTGGCTGATAGCTCATCAAAAGCAGACGTTTCTTTTTTTTTTTTTTTTTTTTTTATTTAATAGCCTTTTATTTACAGGTTATATACATGGGTAACTTTACAGCATTAACAATTGCCAAATCTCTTGTTCCAATTTTTCACCTCTTACCCCCCCCCCCCCTCCCCTAGAGGGCAGGATGACCAGTAGATGTTAAATACATTAAAATATAAATTAGATACACAATAAGTATACATGACCAAAACATTATTTTGCTGTATAAAAAGAATCAGACTCTGAAATATTGTACAATTAGCTTGTGAAGGAAATCAAAAATGCAGGTGGGCATAAATATAGGGACTGGGAATTCAATGTAATGGTTTTTAGTCATCTCCCAGAGTTCTTTCTCTGGGCATAGCTAGTTCAGTTCATTACTGCTCCATTGGAAATGATTTGGTTGATCTCGTTGCTGAGGATGGCCTGGTCCATCAGAACTGGTCATCATATAGTATTGTTGTTGAAGTATATAATGATCTCCTGGTCCTGCTCATTTCACTCAGCATCAGTTCATGTAAGTCTCTCAGGCCTTTCTGAAATCATCCTGTTGGTCATTTCTTACAGAACAGTAATATTCCATAATATTCATATACCACAATTTATTCAGCCATTCTCAATTGATGGACATCCATTCAGTTTCAGTTTCTAGCCACTACAAAAGGGCTGCCACAAACATTCGTGCACATACAGGTCCCTTTCCTTCTTTATAATCTCTTTGGGATATAATCCCAGTAGTAACACTGCTGGATCAAAGGGTATGCACAGTTTGATAACTTTTTGAGCATAGTTCCCAACTACTCTCCAAAATGGTTGGATTAGTTCACAACTCCACCAACAATGCATCAATGTCCCAGTTTTCCCACATCCCCTCCAACAATCATCATTATTTTTCCTGTCATCTTAGCCAATCTGACAGGTGTGTAGTGTATCTTAGAGTTGTCTTAATTTGCATTTCTCTGATTAATAATGACTTGGAGCATCTTTTCATATGACTAGAAATAGTTTCAATTTCTTCATCTGAGAATTGTCTGTTCATATCCTTTGACCATTTTTCAATTGGAGAATGGCTTGATTTTTATAAATTAGAGTTAATTCTCTATATATTTTGGAAATGAGGCCTTTATCAGAACCTTTGACTGTAAAAATATTTTCCCAGTTTATTGCTTCCCTTCTAATCTTGTCTGCATTAGTTTTGTTTGTACAAAACTTTTCAGTTTGGTATAATCGAAATTTTCTATTTTGTGATCAGTAATGATCTCTACTTCTGCTTTGGTCATAAAGTCCTTCCCCTTCCACAGGTCTGAGAGGTAAACTATCCTGTGTTCCTCTAATTTATTAATAATTTTATTCTTTATGCCTAGGTCATGAACCCATTTTGACCTTATCTTGGTGTACGGTGTTAAGTGTGGATCAATGCCTAGTTTCTGCCATATTAGTTTCCAATTTTCCCAGCAATTTTTATCAAACAGTAAGTTCTTATCCCAAAAGCTGGGGTCTTTGGGTTTGTCAAAGACTAGGTTGCTATATTTGTTGACTGTTTTATCCCTTGAACCTAACCTATTCCACTGATCAACTAATCTATTCCTTAGCCAATACCAAATGGTTTTGGTAACTGCAAGAGCAGACATTTCACTGGACCAGGTTTGAAACCTGCTTTTATGTCCACTGTGTCTCATTTCCATCCTTGTTCCTTTATGTTTTTGAGTTATAACTAGAACACAAAGAACAATCCCAGCCAGTTGCTGTTTGTTTGCTCTTGGATTTCAGGACCAGTTTACAAGAGAGTAGAGGAAAGCTATACATTAATCCCTGGATTTCTAAGCTTCCTGATGGTCTGCCATGCTTCTTTATATAGTATTTCCCATTGCAATGCACAGAAGTGCAGAGGAGGGTAAGAGTTCACCATTGCTGCAGCTCATTCCAGGGCATCAGGTGGGCAATGGAGTTCCAAATCCTGGAGCTTAGGTGCCAACAGTCAGTACCGGGACTCCCAGATAAGTAGACAAGCCCAATAATTTGTTGGTGAGGAGATTAATGCACTTGAAACTTTTTTATCTAAGTTTGTATTGATCCATTGATCTTCCTTAATTCAATTAGTATTTCTTAAGGACCTACTAAGTGCCAGACAAGGCTCTGGGAATCCTAGGAATGGAGACAAAAATAAATCAGTTCTCATTTTTAAAGAGATTATATTTTAGTATAAAATAAAGGATGGGGAAACAACACATCCACAAAGTAGTTGGTTTGAAATATACACAAAATCAATGCACAGCAATAAGGAAGAACTGCCATGAGGGGTATCCAAAAAGACCTTTTTAGGAGCTGGCACTTGAGCTGAACCTTGAATGGAAGAAGGGATTCCAAGATGAAGAAGTAAGAGAAGAGAGAATTCTAGTCATGGGCTCAAGCACAGAGAATGAATGAATGAATGAATGAATGAAAGAAAGTATTTATTAAGTTCTATGTGCCAGACACTGTACTATGGCTGGGGCTACATACCCAAATTTCTTTTATTGATTCTTCTTTGGGTCCTAATTTGCTGTTCCATTTCTGACTACTGCTTTAATGCATACATGAATAAGGCTTCAGCTTCCAGTCCTTCTCAGATTCTATGTGCGAAACATGGTCTCGGATACATGTTATTTGAACAGGGGACTTTCTGGAGTCTGTTTTAACTTCCTCATTGCAGACCACCTTGCCCAGCCTTCCCAGTAAGGTGCCCAAAGAAAATTCAAACAGCGTCAAGAAAGAGCTTTGGCCACATCACACCTCAGGTTTGTACCCTTGGGCCATTTTAGGTACAGGTCCAACAGGATGTTGATGAGGAAATGATTTCATTGGACATAAAAAAATCTTTCCCCTTGAAATGAGTTACTGTATTAAGGACCACATGAGCCTCCCTCTAGAGCAAAGCTTCTTAAATTATAAGTTTATATGATCTATAAAGGTCATGTAACTGAATGTGGGGGTTGCAAAATTATGATTTATTGTCAGCAATTGTTTGATTTTTATGCCTAATTTGTGTACTTACGTACGGGGTTTGCATAAAAATTTCTCATAAGGGGTCATGAGTGGAAAAAGATTAAGAAGTCCTGCTCTAGAATACATTCATGGTGATCTTCCTTCATTCATTCATGCAAGTGTTATTTTTTCTCAACAGTTCATGAAAGAAACACAGAAAGGGATCAAGAGGAGACTAGAAGATACAGGTTCAAATTTTTGCCTATAACATGTGCTAGTTGTGGGATCTAGGGCAAAGAACTTAATTTTCTTGTGTCCCAATTAGTTCCCTAAGATGGTAAATTAAAGACAAGTTATTATACCAGTGAAAAATTCCACACGAACAGTTCTGTATGTTGATTAAATCCCAAGTGTTTATATATATATATATATATATATATATACAAACATATGCATATGTATATGTATATAATACATACATACACATATATACTTATGCATGTATATACTTATATGTGTACCTATGATGTCATACTTATATAGACTTATGTGTATATGTATATGCATGCATATATATTTGTATAGATATATGCATATTGATATGTATACACATATATGTGTATATGCCTATGTGTTATATATATAATATGAATATATTTGTGTATTTCTATGGTACTTTCATTTTTATAATTAATTTTAAATGATCCTATGAGAATATAGAATTTTCTTCAATTACATTGATAGGGAAGTCGATCATACTGTAGCTTCAAAGGATCATAGATTTAAAGCTAAATAACTTACTGAAGTCCCATGCCAAAATGTAAACTTGGGCACCTGACTCTATGGTGTTTTATCCATTATATTGTTCTCCCTTAATTATGGGAGAAAGCATGGTATAGTAGAGAAGTTGCTGGGATTTGGAGTCAATCCACCATTGTTTATATAGCACGTGCTGTGTTTAAGGCACTGTCCTAGGCATTGGGGAGAAAACAATAACTGCCCTGATGAAGAATCAGCGTAGAAACAAACATATGAATAGATGAGAAAAAGTAACTCCAGGAACTTGTGCTTGGACTCTATTTCTTCTGCTTACTTAGCTGGGTGATCATTGGCAAGTCTATTAACCTCTTTGGGCCTTAGTTTCCATATGTGCAAAGTAAAGACACTGAAAGTGATGTTCTCATTAAAATCACCTTATTTCCCTTATAATCTTCTCTTCCACAGGTTGAATACCCCTTTGCACCAGCTGATAGCCTAGAATCATGGATCTGTTTCCTCTTGACCCAAGTTCAGCTGGACTACGTGATGGGGATGCAAGCTGACTCCATCCTCCAATCCTACTTTGCTCAGTCAGTGTATGATGGAAACATCACCCAGAGATCCTTTCCATTCTCTAAGGTTCTTTCCTAGAGCCCCCTAGAGAATTCTCATATTTCAAACCATTCTATAAATGTCTTCTAAGAAGCCTGATTGAAGACATGTTGCAAAACCTCAAGCTGTCTTCAGCATCCAGAACCTCAGGAGTGCTATCGATTACCTATTAAAGGCCATTAACTCTAACACAAAGCAACAAATACCAGATGGAATTCTCCAAGCACAGCTGACTGGATATTTTACTCCACGCTTGTGTCACAGACAATCTCTGCCAACTGAAGAACAGCAGTAGGTGTCCCTTCCACTGGTGATAATCCCTTGCTTTATCATGAGGGGTCAACCAATAAATTACCAGGGATTTGTTGAGCATTTGACCAATGTGGGGAATTACACTACAATACATAGACTATGTGGCTTGGATTTACACTCATTGTGTGACTTTGGAAAAACCCACTCACTTTCCTCAGGCATAATGTGGAGGTACTAATATCCTTCTCTTCCTTATTGTTCAAACTCAAATAAGATATTTTTATGTCTGTTTATATTATCTATAAATAAATCATACAACACATATATGTATATCTAGGGCTTTGCAGATTTGAAACCATCATATAAATTTGATGAGATAAGTCAATCAAAAAAACATTGATTAACTATCTACTATGTGCCCAGAACTGTTCTAAGAAGTAGAGATAGAAAAAGAGATGAATTACCCACAAAATAATGGGAAAGACCACAAATGAAAAAAATAGAATTAAGAAAGAAGTAAAAGAAAGAAAACACTATTATTAAATATCTAGTATTAAAATACATTGGGAAATACTTCTTATAGAAGATAGGATTTTTGGGGAGGAGGAGGGGAATTAAAGAAATCCAGAGAAACCAGTAGGCAAAGATGAGAAGAGAGTTTTTTGGGTATGGAAGGTGGGGTGGGTTTGAGCTGAAAGATGGAATATCTTGTTCTTGGGGCAGTAAAGAGCTTGGTATCATTGGATCAAAGAGTGTATACACAAGAAAATAAAGTCTAAGAAGACTGGAAAGGTAAGAGGAAACTAAATCATTAAGAATTTTGAAGGCCAAAGAAAGCATTTTGTATTTGACCCTGGAGGTGATAGGAACCTCTGGAGTTAATTGAATAGGAGAGTAGCCTAACAGGGCCTCTATTTATTAATACCCTGAAAGCTTTCTCTGTCTTACTCTCTGTGTGATCTGGAATGTCATTTTAATCTCAGCCTTGGTTTCCCTATCTATACAACAAAGGACTTGAACTGATTGGTTTTGAAGGTTGCTTCTAGTTGGAATTCTATGATATTTTGGAACGAGCATTAATAATATAGGGCTGTCTGGTCTGCCAAGTCCTTCCCTGTCAGCTCACATGATCCTGACAATAAACCTAGAAGACAGAGATGTAATTATTCAAAATTTAAATTATAAAATGAGATGGAGATCAGTCTATTCAATTTCCCAAGCAGTTATTAAACACCTGTTGCATTCAACATATTACACATATGTATAAGTCCTTAAGTGTTTCAGAGAAAAAGATAAAATGCACTCAAATATCTAATATTCTATTAGGAAAAAAAAATCTGCACACAGATAAGAAAATATAGTGACTTTCCCAGGATCACACAGACATAAAGTACCCAAGGCAATATTCTTGCCCCAGTCTTCCAGACTCGAGCCCAGTTTGCCAAACCAGCTTCCTTGGCTGCTTTCAAGGCTCAATTCAAATCCCATGTTGGGAAGGATGCTGTTCTTGGTCAACCCCCCCCCCTTCTCCCCTTTCACCTTTTCTCCTTGCTGCCAATGCCTTTCATCCTCAGATTATCCCCCTTTATTCTCTATAGAGCATGTATGTACTGCCCACATTATGAGCTACTTTAAGGCAGAGGCGTGCTTCCTCTTTCTTTGCATCCCTGGCACCCAAGCTTACTTCCTGGCACATGGTAAGCAGGGTATACTCATGATTTGTGGGTCCCAAGTTTCTATCCTCAGTCTTCTCTGTTTATTCTTTTCTCTCAGCATGACTTTATCAACTCCCCTGGGTACCATCATCATCTCTATCCAAATAAGTCTCATATCTAATCAGTCCTAATGTTTTTGCTGCATCCCGTTCCCCCATTGCCAGCTGCTCCAATGGAAATTTTCAACTTTCTATCAGCTAGTTCTGAGAGAACTCTTTATCTTTCACCCTAAACTCTCTTTTCTTTCTTAATAGCTTAACCATTGCTGTCTAATATGCCATTGCCTTTCCAACCAGATATTTTCCTAAGGTCAGATTCTTCATCATCTCTTCCCATTCATTCCTCATATTCATTAAACTATTTTTTGTTCAGGCCAGACTTGGAAGGTCTTCCCCTCCAACACTGATATTGTGGAGATAGTAAATTGAGCCATCTTTTACCTCAATTATTATCTAGTCTTTAGATTTTGTTTTTGTTTTTGGTTGTGTTTTTTGGTTTTGTTTTGTTTTGTTTTTGCTGAGGCGATTAGAGTTAAATGACTTGCCCAGGATCACACAGCTAGTAAGTGTTAAATATCTGAGGGTTGATTTGAACTTAGATTCTCCTGACTCCAGGACCAGTACTCAAAACACTGCACCAATTTAGCTGCTACTATTTTTTAGCTTTTGAATGGGTATTGTATTAGGTAAACTAAGACCTGGAAAAGAACTTAATATGAAAATATCAAGGTCATCCACTGCATCCCAGGCCATTTAGACTTTTATCTTGCCTTTGGACCTTGATGACTCTGGAGAAGATTTACAACTTTGCATAGCTCTGCCTCACTTCAATGCAATTCAGTCACCAGTCAAGACATGACCCTCATGATATCATTGTTTTCTTGGAGAATGAAAGATGAACAATGATAACATCCCATTCTCTCAGTGGCTCGGTTTTGTCAATTTGACTGTCAGAGCATCTGATATGTATCTATCTCTTTTCTCCACCCAAATTAGCATCAGCTGTATTCCTGGGGGTCCTTTCCATTTATTTTTCAGTTCCCTTTTTAGGGACTTTCTGTTATGTAATTCATAAAACAGAAAGTAAAGCTCAATGATAATTGACCTTTACCAGCCTAACTGCCAGTCATAGTTTTCTCCGATTTTTATCTCTGGGATTATTCCACACTCCCCTTCCCATACTTTTTCCCAACAGCGCGCGCACACACACACACACACACACACACACACACGCATTGGATCATCCCCATCTTATGACATTCTACATAATGCACAGGCTCAGCAATACCTGTCTCAGCAGTGAGGTTTCATCTTGCTAATGTAGCCACATCCTTGCTTTGTACCTCAAGCACGATAATTGTAAGAAACAATTTTTAGTTTGGGGACTTCATAGACTGGGGAAGAAGTGGGGAGAAAGATGGATAGGACAGGATACATCACACTGGGAAGGCTAGGACAGTATAGTTAGAAGATTCAGAGGGGGGGGGCAGGCAAACTAAGAAAGTACCAGCAATGGGGAACAGAATCTATATTCTCATTCCATTCATCTTCATGGATACGTGTTCATCTTGGTACACTACCCAATGGTCTAGGTCATCTAGGCCTGAGCTTATAAGATCACAGAACCACAAATTTATAGCAGGAAAGATCTTAAAGTTAATATAGTCATAGAATTATGTCCACTAGGCAAATCCACACCAGGAGTCACCACTTATAACATATGACAAGTAGTCGTTTAATCGTTATTCAGTTATCTCCAGAGATAGCAAAGTTAGCACCTCTGGAAGGAGCCCATTTCACTGATGGACAACTCTCTCATTTTTTAAATGACTCAACCGAGGCCCAGAAGGGTTGTAACCTGCTCAAGGTCACAGAGATGATAATTTGCAGACTTTGAATTTGAATCTGACATTTGTGAGAATCTGATAGACATCTGTATTTCTCCTTCAATCCTCATCCCTACTATAACTATGGTAGCAGTTCCTGTCACCCCACAAGAAAAAGAACAGAAATGGACACAGAGAAAAAACTCTATTGTTTTGGATAAATATATGTCTTCTTTTCTTTAGGGCTGGTGCTCTATCCACTGCACTACCTAGCTAAACCCAAATGTATTTCTCAGAACACCCTTTTGAGTTAAACAGCATGAGTTGTAAAAGCTCAATTTACAGATGAAGAAACTAAAGACTTCCTTCCCAAGAGGCATCCTCAGAGCCTTGAATTTTGACCTTCTCATCCATATATATTTCATGTCCACATATATAGATTATGTGACACTGAAACTACCTTTCAGGCAACTCTCTCAAACTAGAAACTGGGGAGCCTATACTCACAGAGGAGTTGCTCACTGAGAACTTCTTGCACTATAGAAATCACAAATCCATTAAAATTTAAAAACAAAGTTATAGCAAAATCTCCATAGAGCAGTTGAGTTTGGAGTTGACTATGCTATTAGGATTGTTCACCTTGCACTTACGCCAACATGGACATGAATGGCAGTTCTGGGAACTCCCCCACAAAGGAATGACCACACAGGGGGAGTCTCCCTAGTCCTGGCCCACCTGTGAGGATATAGTTAGAAGACCCACAGGGAGAGGGCAGACAAACTAAGAGGTACCAGGAGTGGGGAGCAGAAAGAATCAATATTCTCATTCCATCTTCACAGATACGTGTTCATCTTGGTATATTACCCAATGGCCTACATCATCTAGGCCTAAGCCTATAAGATCACAGAACCACAAATTTATAGCAGGAAAGATCTTAAAGTTAATTTAGTCATAGAATTATGTCCACTTGGCAAATCCACACCAGGAGTCACCACTTATATGACAAGTAGTCATTTAATCATTATTCAGTGATCTCCAGGGATGGCAAAGTTATCACCTCTGGAAGGAGCCCATTTCACTGATGGGCAACTCTCTCATTTTTTTAAATGACTCATGTACTGGAAAATCAGTCACAATGGTATCTCGGTGAGAAAAGTTACTCATATATTATTGGCAGAGGGTGCCGGAAACATTAAACACATGTGATGTGATACAGTTATTTCACAAATGTTATGAAAATGAGAAACCAGAAACTGATGGATTTAAAGAATGAAAACCCAGGAACCATAGTCCAGCAGAAAACCAATAATGCATAACAGTTACCAGATTCTAGGGAAGTGAGGATGGACCACTTGGAAAGGAAATATAGAATGTTTTCTCTGTGAAATTTTGAAAAAAAAAAAAAACTTTATTCTTTAATCTTTCCAGGCAGTTGTTCCTAATCCAACTAGCTTTTTCTAATTAACATGTAAATCCACTGAAGCAAAGAATTTTGGAAAAAAGAAATAAAGTCTGTCCTCTCTAGAAATTTCTTTTTCTTTAAGCTCCCTGATAATTTCAATAGGTACGGTAATATTGTAGCTAGAGCCTTGGAGTTGGAGCACAGTCTGATGGGAAAAGCCCATCTATGTGGTCAGAACAACTGATTTCAAATTCTTCTTATTTCCTAGTACTATAAACAAGTTTGGGTCTCAGTTTCCCCTTCTGTAAAATGTGAGAGAGCAGATACTTTCTTAGTTCTAAGAACCTTCCAGTTCTAAAGCTATTATCCTCTCCAGACCTCAGTTTCCCTTTCCATGAAATGAGGAGTTTGGGTACTTCCCACTCAAAATTCTATGATTTAGGATGAATCATAACAAGGATAAACTTGGTGATATGGATCCTAGGACTAGAGCTGAAAGACTCTAAACCCTTCATGTTACAGAAGAAAAGTGAGGTCCAAAGCAGATTGAAGACATTAACAAATAATAGTGATGATAACAATAATAATTAGCATTTCATCCTTACTTAACAACCTGATTAGTAAGTATGCTTATTATATTTTTTATGCAAAAACTAAGACAGGTTAGAGAACTTTCCCTGGGTTACACAGGATTTGAACTTAAATATTCTTCTATGTTGTAGAGTAAATTTTATTTGGAGAACTTGTATGTGGATCTTTGAAGTTAGAGATAAGGGAAACAATTGAGGCAACAAGATGGCAGAGTAGATGGGGTCAGAGGACTTGAGTTCAAATGTAACTTCAGATACTTAATGGCTGTGTGATCGTAGCCAAGTCACTTAACCTGTTTGCCTCAGTTTCCTCAACTCCAAAATGATAATAAAAATACCTACCTTTCAGGGTCATTGTGAGGATCAAATGAGATAATATTTATAAAGTATTTAACAGTTCCTGACCCATAGTATGCACTATACAACTATTACTTGCCATTATTATTATTATTGTTATTAATTAGAACTCAGTCCAACTCCCATATTTTACAGGAGTAAGATCAAAAGGTGAAATGATTTGCTCAAGGCCACACAGGTGGCAGGACGGAGAGTGATGCCCACTGGCCTCCTGGCCCTAACGCGGAGGCTCTTTCCCAAATGCCACCTACGTGGGCTTCAGCGTAATTATACCACAGTTTCTAAGTTTCTGGGATTTGGCAGCTGCGACCTGAAAAGGGTTGTTTTAAATGAGAACATTTTAATAGAGCCGTTGACCTTCCCCTCTGAATCACCCCACATACCCTGCAGAACTCAGTACTTATGGAGGCTGGTTCCTATCCCTGTGAACTACATTGTCCTACGCTACGTAAACTGAGGCAGAGTAAGTTCTTAATAGACATTAACTGCGGTGCAGGAGTTATAACCCCACCATTCCAGGAAAACTCTTTTTCCCAGTGTAGGAGCCTGCCGTTAGACCTTTCAGTTCCCCTTTGTGGTACTAGGCTGACTTTGCATCGTTCTCTTAATCTGTGAGGAGGAAACACTGGGATTTACATCTGCTTTCTTACAAGACTAAATTTAGCCTCATGTTAACAGTTTACTTTGGCCCCAGACTATTTCCTCTTGTCACATACCTTCTGCCTTCCAGCTCACATCATTGGCATGGGTGGGTATTAAATGGGATGGAAGATGCAGGAGCTGGTGGGATGGCCGGACTACTCCCCCGACTTGCAGGGTCCGAAGGTGTGCTTACAGGGTCGAATTTGGTATGTTCCAAGAAGGCCCATTTCCCCTCCTCAAACCTAAACGGTCCAGTCCTCTGTGCCGCCTCAAATTCTAGCACTGGGTAGCTTCTCCTGAAACAGAATCCAATCCAGTAAGGCTCAAGGAAGCTTGGGTGGATGTTCCGAAGGGCACCATTAGGATTATTTGCATCATTTCAGTTGTGTGTAGCTCTTTGTTGCTCTTTTTTGGGGTTTTCTTGGTAAAGATTGGAGTGATTTGCCAATTTCTTCTCCAGTTCATTTTAAAGATGAGGAAACTGAGGCAAACAGAATTAAGTGACTTGCTCAGGGTAACGGAGCTACTAAGTGTCCAAAGCTTGATTTGAACTTCAGTCTTCCTGACTCCAGGCCCAGAACTCATCTACTGAACCATCCAGCTGTTTCTTATTAGGGTACCAGTGGGGGAAATGTCCAGATGGCAGGAACCATGTCTTTGATTTAAAGTGAATTCAAAAGTGTCAAATGTAGAAGGGTCTTTAGCAGTTATCTAGTCTAGACACCTTACTGATGGGCTTAGATGTGAAACTAATTCAGATAGGGAAACTGAGTTTTGGGAAGGGTGAATGACTTGTCCCTAGTCATGCAATCAGTTATAGGAAGGTCCAGTACTCAAATACACTCCTCATCACTTCCAGTGCAGTGTTCTTTTCCCTGTACCACAACTCCAGCAAAGGATGTTTTGTTTGGTTCTCTCTAGTTTTGAGTTCCATAAATCTTGTCTACACCAAACCCCTATCTCCCAGTGCAGAGCACAAAGAAAATATTAAATAAATGTTTGTGCTGGTGCTTCCTGGAGCTGGAAGTTCATGTCCAATTAGGTCATTCCCCTGCTCAAGAAGCTTCAACAGCTCCCTATTGTCCATTGCCAATTTATTTTTTAAAGTCAATTGAACATTACTCCTCTCCATGGCTTAGCAGTGTATGGCACATAGTAAGTGCTTAACAAATACTGAATAATTCATGCACTATGTGTACCAGTCAAGGGTGCCAACTTGATTTTCCCCTATCTATAATATTCCATCTTCTGTCTCTGTGCTTTTGAAATTCTCCTTTAGAATTTATTTTTTATTTTTTTGCTGCGCCAATTGAGGTTAAATGATTTGCCCAGAGTCACACAGTTAGGAAGTGTTGTGTCTGAGATCACATTTGAACTCCGGTCCTCCTGACTTCAGAGCTGGTGCTCTCTCCACTATACCACCTAACTGTCCCTCTTTTAGAATATTTAATGGCTTTAAAGCTCAGTTCAGTCATTGCCTTCCACTCAAAACTTTTCATGATTCTTTCCATCACTAAAATAACTCTTATTTTATCAAGAGAGAGTGCTGAGTAGCAAATCAAACTTAGTCTCAGAGGGCATGAGTTTAAGTGTCACTTCTAGTGCACATGAGTTATATGACCCTAGACAAGTAATATCACCTTGGCTGCCTCAGTTTACTCATTTGTAAAGTGGAAATAATAACAATACCCTAGAGTTTTTGTGAGAATCAAATGAAACAATTGCAAAATGCTTAGCACACAGTGGGTGCTTAATAAATGCTTGTTTCCCCCATGAAGAAGGAGGAGTAAAACGTTAACTCCCCCATGGAGCAAGGACTTTTTCATTTTTGTTTTTTGATCCTTAGAAGGCTGAACATATATAATGCGTGTTTAATGAGTGATTATTCGATTGAACTGGGAAAGATCAGGGGAGCTGGACAGCGCAAAGATAAGGCCGGGGAGAAACCCTCATGTCCACAATTATAACTGGCCCAGAAAGAACCGGCTTCTGCCCCAGGGTGCCAACGGATCGAAGCTAAATGCTGCTTCTCCTTCGGGGGCCCGTCTGGTCCCTGCCCTCAGTGGGATGATCCCCTGCTCTCGCCGCCCTTTTCCCCCGGGGCTGAGCCCTGCACGGAAGCCCAGCGGAGCTCAGTCCAAGGCGCCCGGGACAGAACATCCCCTCTCCCTTCCGGATGAAAGGACCGAGCCGAGTTCCGGATCCTGGCAACAGAATCTCATTTGCTGCAATCGGAGGATGTTTATTCGAGTGGGGACAGAGCCCTCTCCCCCTGCAAAGCTAGTTTTTTTTTTTTTTCGTTCATTCCAAGATGAAAAGCAAACATTTATGGATCAAACAGCCTTGTTTTTGTGGGTTCCGTTCCAGAATCCATAAACGCGGAGGCTGATCCTCCAAACGCACACACGCTTGGGGGAAATTAAAGCAAAGCTGTTGGAGTTCTGCCTGGAGCTGTTGTCAGAGACCGAGGCGGCGCTCTCAGGCAGAAAATCATCTGCCAGACTGTGGTCTGGACGGCTCACAATCGCCCCCCCAAATGTCATGGCTTTTTTCGTTCAGTTACCAATCACTCATTTCTGCAGGCATTTATTCATTCATTCATTCATTCATCCGTCCATTCCTACTCCAAGCCATCTTCAGGGTGTGATGAGAACCATTAAATTACCATCAGTTTTCAGAATATCTTTCTGGGTGACTTTACAATCAATTTTCAGAATATCTTTCTGAGTGACTTTACAATCAGTATTCAGAATATCTTTCTATGTGACTTTACAATCAGTATTCAGAATATCTTTCTGTGTGATTTCACAATCAGTTTTCAGAATATCTTTCTGGGTGACTTTATTTTGACTCCTCAAATCAATGAAATCCATGCTCAGTTTGATCCTGGCAACCATCCTATGAGTGAAAAATGGAGATCAAATAGTTTTATTTATCCCCATTTTAGAAATGGGAACAAACCGAGTCCTGGAAAAGTAAGGCAATTGGCCAAACTGGCCACAATTAAGGTTTCTTCATAATCAGGATCTAAATGTCTGTCTGTGTACTTTTTGGCATACTAGAAAATTTCCCTAAGCCTCTCCTCCATTCCCTTCTGTAGAAAATGGACATCAGATTGCTGGATCCCAAGAAAGAAATGTCATCCAGTCCTGAAACAATCAACAAAGCATAGTTCAATATAGGTGACTATATAATACTTTTAGAAATTGGTCAGTCCATTGGCTGAGACTCTCTTAATTGGTATAACTCATTAGCCATCACCTCATAGTTTTAGAGGAGGAAATAACATCTTGTGACATTTAGTTCAACCTCCTTATTTTATATAGAGAGAAACTAAGTCCCCTGGAGTACAGCACCTTGCTCTAAGTTTCCAAGATAATAAGTTCAAAGCTAGAGTTTGAAAATAGGTTCTCTGGTTTCTCAGTTTTGGATCTATAGCTCCAGCACACAGCTTGGCAAGTAGAAAAATGCTGAATATCCCCCCCCCCCATCTCTTAATCACAACCCTCTATATCCTGGGTCTGGGTCTTCCCATTGGCTCTTCCAACATATTCACATTTCACTCTTCCCTTAGGTTCAACTCATAGAGTCTTTCTATTCCTTTGAGATGCCCCTCAGACATCATCTTCTGCAGGAAGCCTTTCTCAATCCCAGCCCTGAGTTGGTCATGCCTTCCTCTCCCACACTACCTTGGATTTCACCACTTTGTTTATATTTATACTTTATCACTTTATATTTATACTCATTTATTTTCCTGTATATCTGTTATCTATATCTATTAGAAAATAAATTTCTTGTAAACAGAAGTTATTTCATTTTATCCTCTATTCAAAGCCCAGAAGAGTAACTAGTGCTTAATAAGTATACATACTTAATTAAGTTGCTTGATTTGATGTTTAATAAATACTTGATTCTTTCTTTTATTTTCTTCTTATTCTTTCTTTCCTTCTTTTTTCTTTCTTTTACTCTCTTCTTTGTCTTTATTCCTTTATTTTTTTACTCTTTCCTTCCTTATCTTTTTTCTTTCTTTCTCTTTCTTTCTTCTTTCTTCCTCTTTTCTTTGTCTCTTTCTTTGTTCTTTATTTCCTTTTTTCTTTCTTCACCTCTCCTCCTTTCTCTCTTTCTTTCCTTTTGCTTCTTCCACTTTCCTTTTTTCCTTCATTTCTTTCTTCTTCTATTTCTTTTCTCTGTCTCTGTTTTCCCTCCCTCCCTCCTTCTCTCTCTCTCTCTCTCTCTTTCTCTTTCTCTCTCTTTCTCAGCATTTTTTTCAAACTCTCATTTCAGAACAGATTACTGTTTCAACTATGCCATTTACAAGACTCAAAATTTGGGAAATGCTCAATTCTGTGCCTTCCTGTAGGCTGATACTGAAACTTTCTCGGTTCCTACTATATCTGTGGCTATAGGCAAATCCTTCAAAGACTTCTCTGTGATTCAGTTTACTCAACTATTAAACAGGAACTTTAAAATAGTTTTAAGCTTTCTTCTAAAACTGATTCTTATAGTTATAGTAAAGGAACCGGGTAGGACGTTGTGTTCCCTGGAAAGGAGTGCCATCGAAAGTTACAGTGAGAAAGGTGAATCAACAAGTCAATTCAAAAAAATGTAAATTTATACAATGGAATCAGATATTTCAAACTTGACAGCCCAGGCTGTTAGATAGCAGAGGTTAGTAGCAAAGTCTTAGAGATTTGGAAACATAAGAGGCAGGAAGGCAGATGAAGATATAAGGCATAAGAGGGAAAGGCTTACTTTTGTGACTTTTTTGGCATTATCTGATGATAAATATTACCACAAATCAGTTCTGTGACTGTCCCCAACAAGGTTTATTCAGTCTAGTAAATTTTTCTATTAAAAATGTATATACAAACTAGAACCATGGCCCTTCTTATGGGTAAGATGTTAGTGTGCCTCAGTTTGCTCATCTGTAAGATGAACTGGAGAATAAAATGGCAAAACATTATAGAAACTTTGCTAAGAAAATCCCAAATGAGGTCACAGAATCAGACACGACTGCAACAATTGAACAGCAAATATTCCTTTCCTGAAATTATTTCGATAGTAAATTCTTATGTATTTTCTCCTGAAATCCAACTGAAAAAATAAATCTTTTTATGAGTTGGGTTGATTTCCCTCACTATGATGAAGTACACCTAATAGCAAAAGGGAAGAAAAATGATTTGAGTAAACCCAAGTAGGAAGTATATAGGTAGGAGACCAGAAGAAGGGATATTGACTCCAAACCAAGTGCCATCTTAGGCTATTTTAGATGATCCACATAAAAGTGGTAGCAGTATCAAAGGAGAAAAGTATATAGAAGAAAAGTTATGACTCAGAGCCCTTACAACCCTAAAAATGTCTATGACTCTACTCCTGGCTTTTTGTCTTAGTTTCTCTATGAGTGGGTTGGACTAATCCTCTAAGTTCCTGTTTTATGTTTATTGTTTAAGCCAAAAGATCGCAAAAGAGATTGAAAGAGAGCGATCAGATAAGTAGGAAGAGAGCCAATGTCATGAAAACCTGGAAAGAGGAAGGTTATTGACAGCATCAAAGGCTACACAGAAGACCAGAAATCTGAATGATTTGGCAATGAAGAGATCATGAGGGACTTTGGAGAGAGCAGATCTGCTTAGAAGATGAGGAAAGGAGTCAGATGGTAGGGATTGCAGAGCTGACTTAAAAGATGAAGTGGAGGCACTTGCTGTAGACCCCCATAAGTCAGAATGAAATCATGAAATAGCCTGTCTTGGATTTCAGAAGACCAGGAATGCCCACCTCTGATGCAGGCTATCCTTGAGACCCATGGTGATCCCCATAATCTCTGAGAGTTCCCAGGCAATTTCCAAGGCCTCTAAAACTGCACAGAAGGCACTGATCTCCATTGAAAAGTTATCCCTTCCTTGCTGGAGCTCTCAACACCAAATAAACCGGTCTAGCTCAAACCCCAAACAACACGCAAATGTGCATAGTAATTACATAAATACTATTTTATGCAAAGGAGAAAACTTAGGAGCATCAATGTGATATAATTGATAGAGAACCATCCACAAAACCCAGGCTTGAGTTTTCTCTACAAATTTAAGGTCAAAGATCCTGAAGAGAACTTAGAAGTCAAGAAGTCCAACCCTTTGAGACCTGTCACATGGCAGGTCATCACTCCATGAGACCAGATTCTAGCCTCAGCTTCTTTGTATTCTAGGTAAAGAAGGTGAGAATGGGTGACTGAACTCTTCCCATGGAATTGTAATCCCTGCCTTGTTTTATATATCAAGGTGTCCCTAATGTCCTTGAGGTAAAAAGGTCTGCCTGTATTGACCTCAGGAATGTGATATGGTCAATTCTAGCTCCAGGCATTAGTGCGCAGTGGGAGGTGGCTTCCTTCTAGCTCCCTCTCCACACCAGTGAACTTCAGAGCCACTTTATTCTTCTGAAGGTTTTGCAATTTTAGGGAGCAATAAGACTGAATCTTTGCCATAATTGAATTTATAATCAAATACAAGTAAAAGAAAACCCTTTCAAAGACCAAGCCTATTTCGGTTGATAACATCATATTATTATGGTCAACTTTCAATTGCCCACATGTTCAATATAATGAATTTTTCCTTCCCACCTCAAACCACCGAAGCTGGCTTTTTGCATTCTGAGACCTCACCTAAATACTCAGTGAAATTGCCCAGAATTGGAAGAGAAGCTGTCTCTGTATGAGAAACAGGAAAGATGCCAGTATTACTGAGACAGAAAGTGTAAAGTAAGGCATAAAAATACTAGAAAGGTGTATAGCAATGCAAAAAGTTAGGAAGGGCTTTAAATACCAAATAGGAGGTTTCATATTCCTCCTACAGGTGACTGAGAGAGTCTATTGAATATTGGGATAACAAGGTCAGACCTGAACTTTAGGAAAATCCCTTGTAGCTGATTGGAGAATGGACTGCAATGGGGGGTGGGGAGACTTGAGGCAAGGGAACCAAAGCAAAGATTCCCCTAATAGTATATACTTGAAGTAATGAGGGCTTGTATCAGGGTACATTTTGTAAGAGATGAGGACAGACCAGATAGTATAGATGTTACAAAGTAAAAATCAATGGGACTTGACAACAGATTACATATGGATGGTGAGAGAGAATGGGGAGTTGAGGATGAGATCTAGATGTTGAGCCTTAGTGACTAACTCTTAAAAAATAAGAAGGAAATTAGGGAAAAGGACAGATTTCAGAGGAAATATATGAGTTTTGCCAGGGCCATGTTGAGTTTAAGATATCTATAGGCCATCTGGTTCAAGATGTCCAGTTGATAGTTGGGGATTTGAGTCAGGAGATTAGGAAAAAGGTTAGAGCTGAATAAGGAGCTTTGAGACTCATCAGCATGAACCACATATGAGATATAGAACTCTACAATGATTATAAGGAATTGTCAGTAAAAAAAAAAATTATGATGGGAAATGAAAGAGTATTGTCCCCTTCATCAATAGGAGGGACAGCTGCTAGTCAGTCCTTGTGAGCTGCACTAGTGCTCAGAATATATTAAGCACCTCTAGGAATGCTTCCAGCACTTTGGAAGGCTTCCCTCCATGGGAGGACTTGACTAAGAATCACACAAGATGAGACAGTGTGGATAGTTCTGCTCTGCATGTGAACTCAAGAAACTTTCAAGTAGAAGAGAATGGAAGAATATCTAAAGTGGGCATGAAAACCAGTTTTGAGGTAGGAGTGGGGGAAAGGAGTTCAGTTCCAATCAGGGAGATTAGGGAAGGTTTCTGGAACAGGAGATGTTAGAGCCCGGACTAATCAAAGCTTGGAAACAGGAAAGACCGGTTTGAATCTATGATCCTATGATCCAGATAAGTGCATGTTAAATTGAATTGAATGTAAAAATTCATGTAACAAGCAAAAAAAAAAAACCACACACCTGAAGAGATGATGGATTGGTTTGATGATGAATACTAATATTAATAATAACAGTAACATTTATATAGCACGTTAAGACTCATGAAGTAATATATGTTAATATATTAACTTATATGTTAACTTTAATATGTTAACTTATTACAAGTAGTAATATATTTGTTGCTTATATACAGATTATTAAGTATAATATTAATGATATATACTTATATCATTACTAATATATAATATTAATACTAATACAATATATACTAAGATATACTAATATAGTAATATATTCATGACTACTACTAAATAGATGGGGTAGCTCAGTGGCTAGATATAGTAGATATAATACTGTCAAGAAGACTCCTCTTCCTGACTTCAAATCTTACTTTAAATACTTACTGGCTGGATATAATGGATATAGTCTTGTGCCTGGAGTCAAGAAGACTCCTCTTCCTGAGTTCAACTCTTACTTCAAACACTTACTAGCTGTGTGAAAATCACTTAACTTCACTTTCCTCATCTGTAAAATGAGCTGGAGAAGGAAATGACACTCCAAATCCGGTCACAAAAAGACACAACAAATAGCAATAAAAACATTCAATAAACATCTCGGTGGTATAATGGATAGAATATAGGGCCAGACTTAGAATCAGGAAGACTGGATATCAGACTTAACTGAGTGACCTTGAGCAAATTATTTAATCTCTGCCTGCCTCGGTTTCTTCATCTTCAAAATGGGGATAAGAGCAGCAGTTGTTGCTTGGATTACATGGGATAATATTTGTAAAGCTCTTTAACACCTGTCACACAGTAAACAATTAAATGCTCATTTATTTCCTTCCTCTTTAAATAGGATAGGGGATAAGGACTGAATGTATAACTTCATTGATGTTTGGAAATGGTAGTGAAGAATCTCTATTCAAGGAGATTATCTGTCTCTCAATTTTTACATAGAAAATCCAGAGGTTGGGACTTAACTAGGGTCATACAGTGTGCTTATGTGGGAAATAGGGCTTGCTCTCAGGTCTCATTGGCTCTTGGATCAGACCTCTATTCCCATCAGGCTGCCTCTCGTGTTAATATCATGACATTTAATGGTGGTAGATCTGAAGTCTTAATCTCAAAATCAAACTTTCTGATCCATAAAATGAATCAGCAAGATTTGACTAAACAGCAATTCATCCTTTAAAAAAAATCTGGTGGTCTTATTGGGTAGCAAGCTCAATGTGACACAATGTAAATTAATTAATTAATTAATTAATTAATGTAATCTTAGGCTGTATTAAAAGATCTATAATGTCCAAGTTACCCTTAAACTCAGTCCTGGTCAGATCACATATGTGGGATTATATTTAGTTTGGTGTATAGCATTTCAAGAAGGACAGTAATGAGCTACAGAGTGCTGGGGATGAGGGTAGGGGATCAGGTCAATGAATCTTTGGTCTAGACCTGGAACAGAAGTCAGAAGTGATAAAGTCCAACCTCATTTTACAAATGAAGAAACTAGGGGGCAGGGATATGTGACTTTGCTGGGACAAGAAACTCTAAGCATTACAGATGAGATTTGAACCCTAGTTCTCTGCCACTCTGTTTAGCAACTTCTAAACTCATCCCTACGGCCTTTCTCATTGATGGGACAGACAGCTTGGGGAGACAGTGGGCTTCCCCTCACTGAAAAATTCCTATAGAAGCAGACCGAATGCTGATTGGGGATGTTGTCAAAGGGCTTATTTTTCGGTATAACTTGGGCTCAATGGCCACAAGTCTCTTCTAACCCTGAAACCCTGTGGGTTTTTTTTTAATTGAACCATTTTTCAATGTACTCTTCTGTCTAATGTTTTCTTTCCTTCTACTAACTTGGAAATATTTATAATAAATCTTACTTGTAAAGCTAGAAATCTAATGATCTAAAATCCAGCTTCTTCCTTTTGTTTTAAATTAAATATATGCAATTCTTTAAAATATAATTCCATGTTTGTCATATTGTGCAAGAAAAATCAGATAAAAGGGGAAAACCATGAGAAAAAAATAAAAAAAAGATGAAAATGCTATACTTTGATCTATATCCAGTCCCCATAGTTCTCTCTCTGGATGTGGATGACATTTTCCATCCCAAATTTATTGGAATTGTCTTGAATCACCACATTACAATGAAGAGCCAAGTCCATCGTAGCTGATCCTCACATAAACTTATTGTTACTGTGTACAATGTTCCCTAGTTCTATTCGCTTCATTGAGCATCAGTTCATGTATAAGTCAGCTTCTTACACTGTGGTCTGCAGCTCCATATGGGGTCTTATAACTGAATATGGAAGTTACAACATTATTTATTATCAATTAATGTTTGATTTCTATACCTGCTTTATATATTATATACCTAAGGTCACATAAAAATTTTTCAGAAAGGGGTTGCAAGTGGAAAAGTTTGAGAAGCCCTGATCTAGAATCAGTTCTAGATTTGGAACTGGAAGGACACTTAGAAATTATAGGATGCAACTCCTTGATTTTTTTACAGAGGCCCAGAGAGGTGACTTGCTTATAATCAGATAACTAAGAAATGCCTGAAGACTTGAATAACTCTAAGAAGTAGCTGCTATTATTATGCCTATTTTACAGATGAGGAAACTGAAGTAGATGGAGACTAAGCAATTTGTTCAATAAATGTCTGAATTTAGATTTGAATTCAGGTCTTCTTTTGTCTGCCTTATCATGTACTCTACACTATAGTTTCCATGAGAAAAGTACTACTAGGTTGTCTGAAAATCCTGGACTCTAGTCCCCTGGGTAGAAATATTGGGCCACTACAAATCATCACCTTAGTAAATCCCTTATCCAGGTTTCAATTTCCTCCTCCCTCAGTCTCAGTAAGATTGGACTAGCTGAACACTAAGACTTCTTCTCTATCTCTGACATATAAGTTCAAAGAGCCCTTCCAGTTCTGACATTCTCTGGGTCCATGATTCTTAGTGGAAAAGTCAAACATTAACATTTCAATCCTAATTAACTTACCAAACCCAACCTTTGTTGATACGGGGCAATGACTAGCTTTCTAAATAATTATGTCAGGGTTTGTGAGTCAAGAGGGAAAAGTCATCAGGGGGTCTCCTTCAGGATGGAGGCACAGGATGCAAACTAATAAAATTGCTGATAAGGAACATTAAGTAATGCTGAGTTTCAGGGAAGTAGAAAGGAAAATAAAATTCTCAGGCTGTGTAAGTCAGGACTCCTATCTTCCTTCCACCAGGAGAGTGGTGGGGATTAAAAACAGCAACTAAGGGGAAGAGGCTAATGGGAAATTTCCTGACTCCAGAGTCTGCCAAAATATACTCCCTTTGGAAAGGTTTTGGATCCCATCCTCTTCCATCTTCTACAGAAAATTAAGTAAATGGGAGCTAGGGGAGAGGGTCAAGTATTTATTAATACTTACTATGTACCAAGAGTGGTGTCAAGTACTGAGGAAACAAAAAAGTACAGACCATTGTCACCCCACCCACAGAAGATCACATTCTGATATAGATCTCCAAGTGGCCAACTTTGCACTGCCTTGTCTATACTCTTGGCCATTATCTTCCCCTCTCCACTTCCTCATCCTCAATCTCAGATACCAGTCTTTAATAGGTGAACTTCTACCACCACTTTCCAGATATTTCTCTTCTCATTTCTCCTTCCCAGAGGCCTGGGATCCTAGCCCCCAGGTCTTGATTTTGCTTTGAATCTCAGCTATACTGGCTACATCCTAATCCTTCTCCTCTCTTGGACTCATTTTCCCCATATGTTACATCAGGACACTAGGCTATAGCTAGATGATTTCTAATTTATTTTTTTCAGTTCTTACAGCCATTAATCTATAGTGAGGGATGTGAGGGCGATCTGGCTGCGACATCTGTCATGCCATTGATCGCCGGGGTTGATTTGGCTGATCTGGCTGGCTAGGCGAGTGTCCCCTTCCTTCCTCACCACTCCATGTGTCCCTGTGTGCTCTGTCAAAGAAGATGACCTTCCCCAATAGAGATGTTCCATTCTTCGGTCAAGGGTATAGGTGTAGTTGCACTTCCCTGCTAGAACAAGCTCCCAAGGTCCATTACTCTATAGTGAGACTCTCCAGGTCCTACCCTTACAACAATTTCAGATATGTGGTTCTGCTTCCAGGGTGATGGAAATGCATGGATTCCAGCTCAGACTTAGGAATAAGGTACAGAAATTCTACTTCCTTTTCTGGAGCTTCCCCTCACTGACCACTTGGCTTTCCCTTCGGTGAATCCTAACTGTATAGTGGATTTTGAAACACTAAGGCACTCTATTCTGCTTATTTGTTTAAGCTATTTATTAATCATCTTTTTTGCCCACTTCTCCTAAAAGGAAAGGAAGGAAAGAAAAGCATTTGTGGATTGTTGTCTTTGGGGGTTTGTTTGAGGGGGGTTGCTTTTAGATTTTGGCCAAATGCCACTAACATGACTATGAGTCTATATATAAATTGGTCTTATCTTCTTTGGAATCTGAGCTCTTTTGGCAGAGGAAGGTTGCAGACACAGGTTTTTTTTGTTTTGTTTTTGTTTTTTTGACTCTGAATATAGGGTGCTATGAACACCAAGGATAGTTAAAAAGTCATGCACAAAAAATGTAATCTGCCACTTCCTGATGAGCCTGAAAGCTCTCTGTAAAGTTAGGAGTAAATGACATAAAATTCTGAGCACAAAAGCAATGGGAAATAAAGAGTAGATTAGGGAGGCAACATGGTATGTAGAAGCAGGAGACAGGAAGCTAGCATTCACAGGACTGATGCTCCTAACTGTGTGACTATGACCCAGTCACGTAAGCAATCTCTTATTAACTCTTACAAACCAATCTCCAAGGTTCTGCCCAAATTTGTCATTCCCTGTTCTAAGTCACTCCTCCCCAATTTGACATCTTTGGTTTTAAGGACTCTTCCAGCTCTGATATCCCAGCTCTAACATCCATTTCATCTAAGGTGTTCAAGTTTTGTGGGTCTATAATCTTTGAGAAGATTTCGTATTAATAGGGTGAAAATGGGGGCTAATAAAGGGGTGAGCATGTGCAATAAAGAGACATTCAGATATTAAGGAATTCCATTGTGGTAGAAGATAGGCTAGAGGAGAGTAGAGATTGTCAGACGACCTTTCTGAATCAATCTGCCTCACAGTCATGCTTTATGTATGAGGTAAGCAAGAAACAGAATGAAGTGATTGGTTCTGAACTAGAACAAACCTAGAAGGCCATGTTGCTCAGTCCTCCCTTTCTACAATCCCTCTCCATTCTACTTAAAGGCTAAGCAAGCCATTTCATCCCTCTCAGAAGTAGATTTAATAACTTTAAAATGTGAATAATAATAGCATCTACTTTATGGGGTTGTTGCAAAGCTCAAATGAGGTAATGGAATTATGACCTTCTTGAGGAGAGGAATGATTGCACTTTTTCTCACAATAGCCCTGAGAGGTAGGTGCCATTATTATAATTTATCATTTCAATATTAAATGAGGTAAATGACTCACTTCAGATTTGAATTCAAGTCCAACATTTTACCTACTGCCCTACTGGTTGCTTCAAATGAACCTTTATGTGAATTAAGTATTTATGAAATATTCTGTTTTATCACTTTAGGATGAATTAGGAAACCAGAAGGTAAAGAGGTACAAAGTGCTGCTCTTGTTCTCCCCAGATCTGGACAGATCACATATGCAGGGGGTTGCATTTGGTCCTATCATGGTTTCATTTTGCAGGAAGAGACATAATATCATAGATTTAAAGTTGGAAAGAATATAAGAGTTTTACAGATGGGGAATTTGAGGCTGAAGAAATGTTTGTGACTTGCCCAGAATCACACAACTAGTAAGTATCCAAAACAGACTTCCAACCTAAGACTTCCTGATTCTAGCCCTCTATCTTATATTCACCAGTGGTGCTCAACTGAAATAGAAATGCAGACCACTAATTGCTACATAAGGATCTCTTTCCAGCAGCATATTGACTTAGTTTTAAAATGTAATGTTATCTATGTTTTATTGCATTTGCATTTAATTTGTGAAATATCTTCCAATTATATTTAATGTGTTTCAGCTGCACTGGGATCGTTGTAGGTCCGAGCCCTTCAGTGGCGTGTTTGACACCTCTACCCTATACCATGCTACTTCTTGTCAGACCAGTGCTCTTGGAATATCGTTCGATGTTTTTAGAAGTTAATATATTGGAATCTGTAGAGACTAAAATTAAGGTACCCCAGTGTTTTGGATGAGAGACAATGTACTAGGGTGGAGATCATGGCAAGTGTTGGGAAGATAAAATTGACAAACTCGGGCAGCTAATTGTACTAAGGAGGACTGGGGAACATTTAGTGATGATCCTTTAGTTCTGAAGTCAGTGATGGAATGGACAGTGATGTGAAGGACCGGAATCATTAAATAAGGAAGAGTAGAGAATTTTGTGTGAAAGACAATTAGCTGTTTTCAACATTCTGAATCCAAGGTACCTACAGGACAGCAAATTGGATATATCCACCAGTAGCTGGAGATAGAGAAGTAGAATTTCCCTATAATTCCATAAATCCAAGACTAACTAGGGTAGAGGTAATAATTGAACTTCTGAGAGTTGATAAGATCTCCAAGAGAGAATAGAGAAAGAAAAGATAATAGAATAGAACCTTAAGAAAATTCAACAAAGAAGGGGTCGAACATGAATGCTCCAAAGGAAGTCTCCAGAAAAGGAGACTAAGAAGAAAGAATTTAGTTTGGTGAGGGATATAGTGGGACTGGAGGGCAGTGAGTATGAGAGTAGCCTTCAAATACTTGCTAGATTTCTAATTTAAAGAAGTATTACATTTATTCTACTTGTTCTGAGGATGAAATTGGGAACAATTGGTAGAAGTTTCACAGAGATGGATTTAAGATTAAATTCACTAGTTTAAGTACTTAGTATGTGCCTGATAATGTACTAAGTATTTAAAATTCAGGAAAATAAAAACAATCTCTTCCTTCAAGGATTCTGCCATCCATCAGGGAGATGTGTCCATATTTAGATAGCTACAAAATGAATCCGATGTAGTTGAAGGTAAGAAGTAATAGCAGCTGGGGAGAAGTGTTTAGAGGGTAAAATCAATGTAAATAAAACTTTCTTAATCATGAGAGCTATCAGAAGTTGAATAGTTACCATGGGAAGTAAGAGATCCCCATTCACTTGGGATCCCTAAATGAAAGTCAAAGTAAATACTTTCTATGGATAAGGTGAAGGGAATTCTTGCTTAGACTGGAAAATTCTAGGGTGTTTTTATAAAACCATAGCATCAGAGATGAAAGGAAAAAGTCTTAAAAGCCATCTAGTGCATTCCCATCATTTATACATAAGGAACTGAGCCCCAGGGAGGTTATAGGACTGGATTCTAGCTCATTCTGAATTGTGGGTTCTGTAGTTGATAAATTCAACACTGTTCCAAACTTTAACATTCTAGATTCCTTGATTCAGGGAGTAGAGTCCTAGGAAATAATTTCTCCCAAGCCTTTAGGTTTCTTCCCTAAAAAGAGGGATCACTTGGTTCTGGTTCTCAGTCTTGTCCCAATTTTCTGTCATTACCATTTTTCCACATTTCAAAGCCAGTGTTAGTCTGGCTTCATATGGGCCTCCCAGCGGTCTGGGACAGGACTTTGGACAAGGAAAATTACCTTTCCAAGCTGACATTTGAGCATTGATCCATGCAGGGACATCCATCTGGGTGTCTGTTTAATCAGGGGCCATCCTTGTACATTTCTCAGACATCTCTTCACTTTAATTTTCCACCAAGCTATTATTCCCCCTTTTCCATAATGACATTTGCATTCCTTTGAGCAAAATACCAAGGTTACACTAAAAATAACCCTGCCCATCAGTTTCAGATTAGGACCGGCATAAGCAACATCAGTCAAGAATTACTGTAAATACATCTGCAGCAGTTGTTCCAAGGTCTACCCAGAAGTTGCTGCAGACCAGGATTCAACATATCAGAGTTTAACAAGAAAATAAAATGTTGCTTTTAAAAGCTAATGCAATCATAATGATAATCAGAAGAAGAAGAAGGAGAAGAAGAAGAAGAGGAAGAAGAAGAAAGAGGAGGAGGAGAAGAGGACGAAGAAGAAGGAAGAGGAGGAGGAGGAGAGGAAGAAAGAAGAAGAAGAAGAAGAAGAAGAAGAAGAAGAAGAAGAAGAAGAAGAAGAAGAAGAAGAAGAAGAAGAAGAAGAAGAAGAAGAAGAAGAAGAAGAAGAAGAAGAGAGAAGAGAGAAGAAGAAGAAGAAAAGAGAGAAAAAGAAGAAGAAGAAGAAGAAGAAGAAGAAGAAGAAGAAGAAGAAGAAGAAGAAGAAGAAGAAGAAGAAGAAGAAGAAGAAGAAGAAGAAGAAGAAGAAGAAGAAAACATTTATGCTGGATGAAGTGACTCCACTGCTCAAAATCCTTCCTCCCCTCATCCCCTATCAAACGAAGACCAAAATACTTAGTCTTCTTTTTTAAAGCTTTTGTCACCTCCAATTTGTCTTTTCCTGATTTTGTGATCTTCCATATTCCCTTTGCTCAAATCAAATTTTGCTTTTTCTCAAGGAATCCAATACTTTCTAATCTCCTAGGGCTTTCTGAACCAAATGTGCTCTCATCTCTACAGATGTTCCTTTAGTTTTGTTGGTGGTGGAAAGAAGCATTAGCATTAGCCTTAGAGTTAGAAAACCTGGCTTGTTGGCCATGAGATTTAGAGGTCAAACGGATCTCATGGACAATAGATTACAAACCCCTAAAGCAGGAAGGAGATAAGTGATTAGTTCAGGATCCCACAGCCAGTGTTTGTCAGGATTTTAATATAGGTTTTCTTAACTCTAGATGCTGTGCTCCATCACTAACACACACTGTTTCTATTAGTAGATGTCTAGCTTGATTGTTACCAGATTTCTTACTTAATCACTTCATCACTTGGAGATCCGGTTTCCTTGTTCCATATAAGGATGGATAATAATAATTAATAATAAAAAACACAAGGAGAAGAACAAGAAGGAAGAGAAGGAGGAGGAGGAAGAGAGGAGGACCCAATGTTAGTATGGATTCATATGGGCCTGCTTGAGGAAGAAAGGCCTGGGAGGTGGAGAAGGAGGAGGAGAATGTATGTAGAACATAAAACTTGGTGAATTACTTTAGAAACATCCCACTCAATCCTCACAACAATCTTGGGAGGTAGATGTTATTATCTCAGTTTTACAAAGGAAGGACAGAAGAGCCAGAAGAGATTAAGTTCTTTAAAATTGTCCAATTTCAGTTTTTAAGTTTCTTCATATAACCATAACTATGAAAAAGATTATAAGTCTTTTTTCTGATAAAAGCCTTATTTCTCAAATATATAGAGAACTGAGAACTGAGTCAAATTTTTGAGACTATAAGTCACTCTCCAATTGATAAATGGTCAATGAATAGGCAATTTTCAAATGAAGAAATCAAAGCTATGTATAGGCATATTAAAAATTTCTTTGAATAATTGTTGAGTAGAGAAATACAAATTAAAGCAACTCTGGGGTACCATCTCACACTTGTCAGATTAGCTAATTAAAAAAAGAAAATAACAAATGTTGGAGGGAATGGAGGAAAATTGGGACACTAATGTACTATTGTTAGAGTTGTAAATTAATTCAATCATTCTGCAGAGCAATTCCCCTCCCCCCAAAAAATTATAAAATTGTACTTACCCTTTGACCCAGCAGTATAACTACTAGATCTGTTTCCCAAAGCATTTTTTTAATATTCAAAAATATTTATAGTAGCAAATAATTGGAGATTGAAGGCATTGCAATCACTTGGGGAATGGCTGAACAAGTAGAATATGATTGTAATGGGATACTATTGCGTTATAAGAAATAATGAGTAGGATGTTTTCAGAAAAACCTGGACTTACACAAATTGACGTGAAGTGAAGTAAACAGAAACAGGAGAACATTACACATAATAACAGCAACATTGTGTGATTATCAATTAAGAATGACAACTATTCTCAGAAATACAATGATCTAAGACAATTCCAAAAAAAAAATTTACAATGAAAATTGTAACTTTAGAGAAAGAACTGATAGAATCTGAATGGAGATCAAAGCATACTATTTCTCCCTTTTTCATGTGTTCTTTTTGTCTCTGTTTTCTTTTACAATATGAGTAATATGGAAATATATTTTGCACAACAACACATATAACATATCAAATTGCCTGTCTTCTCAATACGGGGGAAGAAAATAAAGGGAGAAAGAATATGGAAGTCAAGATTTTAAAAGAAAATGTTTAAAATGTTTTTTTCCCATGTAATTGGGGAAAAAAACAAAATATTTTTTAAAAAAGTTTTAAAGAGGATTAGATAAACTCATTTCTAAAGTTTCTTCTACTTCTAATATAATGTTATTTCCTACAGATTGCTCCAGAGACATATTAAATGTCATCGCATCCATGAAGTGTGTGCAACCCGTGTGGTCCTGGGCAAATCACTCCATCTCCATTGTCTTCAAATGTCAAATGAAGTTTTTGAGTTAACTGGCTTCTAAGCTCCCTTCTCACTCCTGGATTAAATCCAGGTGGATATGTTTCTCTGTCATCAAAGAAAGACATGACAAGAAAAGTTCTGGGTACAAAGGCAAAGATCTGAGGTTGTGACCGTGGCTCTGATATTTATTCTTCAGGAGAAGTTAGGATTTCCTTCTGTACAAAAAAAGAGGTAAAACTAGATCTTCCTTAAGATTTGTTCATGTGTTACATTGCAAGATTCTATAATATTTTGTGCTCATTTTTATTTTAAGATACTAATTTACATGATATTTATCTACCCCAAATCCCTACTACTAAATGTAAGTAAGCTCTTCAAGGGCATTGACCATCTCTATTTTGTCTCTATAGCCCCATTGCTTTGTGCAGTTAGCTTACTCCAATGGAGTGGGCAAATGAAAACAATTTGTTCCAGAGGCCATGCATGGTGGCTGAAGCAAGCATTGGAACACTTCAAATTTGGTTAGACACTGAAGATGTTAAATCAACTGCATCCTGACCATCAACAGATTGAGGCCCCATATGATGTCCCATAACATAATGTGGCTTTATTGCTAAATGTTTGATTTGTATTCCTAATTTATATGCCTGGGGTCACATAAAATTTTTGTGGGTGAAAAGAGATCAAGGGTGGGAAGCCCTACACTATAATACACTTGGAATGAGTATAGCCATCTTCTGCTTGAAAACCTCCAAGGAAGAAGGACCTCTTATATCTCAAGGCATTGAGACATATTTTATCAGGCCTCATTTCCAAAATATATAGAGAATTAACTCTAATTTATAAAAAATCAAGCCATTCTCCAATTGAAAAATGGCCAAAGGATATGAACAGACAATTCTCAGATGAAGAAATTGAAACTATTTCTAGTCATATGAAAAGATGCTCCAAGTCATTATTAATCAGAGAAATGCAAATTAAGACAACTCTAAGATACCACTACACACCTATCAGATTGGCTAAGATGACAGGAAAAAATAATGATGATTGTTGGAGGGAATGTGGGAAAACTGAGACATTGATGCATTGTTCGTGGAGTTGTGAACGAATCCAACCATTCTGGAGAGTAGTTTGGAACTATGCTCAAAAAGTTATCAAACTGTGCATACCCTTTGATCCAGCAGTGTTACTACTGGGATTATATCCCAAAGAGATCATAAAGAAGGGAAAAGGACCTGTATGTGCACGAATGTTTGTGGCAGCCCTTTTTGTAGTGGCTAGAAACTGGAAACAGAAACTGTCCATCAGTTGGAGAATGGCTGAATAAATTGTGGTATATGAATATTATGGAATATTACTGTTCTGTAAGAAATGACCAACAGGATGATTTCAGAAAGGCCTGGAGAGACTTACACGAACTGATGCTGAGTGAAATGAGCAGGACCAGGAGATCATTATATACTTCAACAACAATATTATATGATGACCAGATCTGATGGACCTGGCCATCCTCAGCAAGATCAACCAAATCATTTCCAATGGAGCAGTGATGAACTGAACCAGCTACGCCCAGAGAAAGAACTCTGGGAGATGACTAAAAACCATTACATTGAATTCCCAATCCCTATATTTATGCCCACCTGAATTTTTGATTTCCTTCACAAGCTAATTGTACAATATTTCAGAGTCTGATTATTTTTGTACAGCAAAATAACGTTTTGGTCATGTATACTTATTGTGTATCTAATTTATATTTTAATGTATTTAACATCTACTGGTCATCCTGCCATCTAGGGGAGGGGGTGGGGGGGGGTAAGAGGTGAAAAATTGGAACAAGAGGTTTGGCAATTGTTAATGCTGTAAAGTTACCCATGCATATAACCTGTAAATAAAAGGCTATTAAATAAAATAAAAAAAAGAGAGACATACTTTATTTCAATTATTATTGAGATAATACTTTTTGAAAGTATTATACTTTCCAATTGTTTTTTGATTATTATACTTTTTGAAAAACCTAATTGTTTTAATTTTGCTGAATTCTTTTGGGGATTTTCTTGGTAAAGATATTGGAATGTTTGACATTTATCTCTCCAGTCAAGTAGAGGCAAATAGAGTTAAATGACCTGTCCAGGATCACACAGCTTGTACAGGCTCACAAATCTTAGGATTTTGGATTTTGGATTTGAACTCAGGAAGATGAATTTTCTTGATTTCATGCCTAGAACTCTATCCATTGAATCACATTTCAATTCCACGTATTGGACATTATATTTTTCCCCAATAAATTTCATATTATTATGTTTAGTCCATTTTTCTGGTGTGCTGGAAATAATTATTCCATCAGCTAACAAGCATTTCTTAAGGCCTTTATACATTTTAGGCATTATGCCAACTTCTGGGGATACAAAGAAAGGCAAAAAAAAAAAAAATTCCTGGCTTAAGGAGCCTGTATTCTCATTTAGAAACTGTGTACACAAAAGATAGATATCAACTTGAAGGAAGATAATCTTAGTGAGAAGGCACATGGAACAGGAGCACAGATTTGGGCTAATTTAGAAATTCAAAAAACCTAAAAATTGAGGAAGAAGAGATCATTCCAAGACTGGAGGTGAAAAAAGAATGAGTCAGGAAGTACAGCTGGATAATATATAGAGTGAGGGGCAGGACAATGAAACAGAAAAAGACTGGTATAATAGCAGGGGTAGAAGTGACAAGGAGGTTTAAATGGCAACTTGAAAGTTTCAAATTTGATCTTGGAAGTAATTGAGAGCCACAGAGATTATTGAACATATTTGTGATATGGTCAAACCTGTGCTTTAAGATCCTTTTCACAGCTAAATAGAGCATGTGATGAAGTAGAGAATGAGTTGAAGCAGGGTAACCAATGAGAAGATTATTGAAATGGTCCCGTTAAGGGGTGATAAAAGCCTACTTCCGAATTATAGTTGAGAAAATAGGGAGAAAAATGATATATAAAATAAATGTTGGAAAAAATAACATGATCTGACAGTGGTTTAACTGTGAGGGAGAATGTGAGGAGTTGAGGATGACATTGTTATCAAACGACTCAGGGTTGGGGACTAAGTCCGGGATGAGCTGCCACTGTCCACTACTTCCCCAGTTGCAAGCTGGTCCAGAGTAGTGTTCCAACCAATGCTCTTTAAAGTGAGAGAAGAATCCTTTATTCAGCAATTCTCATGAGAAGCTATTGTACTCCTAGATAAGACACACTGAGTACTTCAAAGGAGTAAACTTCATACTGGTAGCTCGAATCTTTATTCCTCCCTTTAAGGTTTAGATTGATCAGATTTACAGTGAGGGTTGGATACAATTGATCAGATTTACTATCCAATTAGTAATTGAGTTGGATACAATTAGTCAGATTTACTATCCAAATAGTAATTAGGTTGGATTACAATCCCCTCAAAAAGTCTTATCATTGTCACTGACTATAGCTGGTTTGGGTCATTTTAACTCTAAGCCCACTTAGCCAGGAACTTAGTTGTCTAATCAGGTGATTAGAGACATCCCAATAAGCTATTTCACCTCTCCCTGGCCTTATCCTATTCTAACAATATCTGTGGAAACCCAACTTTTTATACTCCCCCAACACTAAGGCTGTGAATCTGGGTGAATGGAAATATGGCGGTGCCTTTGACAGAAAAAGAGATATCCTTTTAAGATCCTGACTCTTATCCTGTGTGTTAAAGATCCCTCCAAGTTTGGGATCATTTTCAAAGATGATAATCAATGGCATTAATGTTTCCATGTGAGTCACTGATAAAAATGTCAACCAGCACAAGTTCAAAATGGCATAGCTGTTATCTGAGGAATTGGCTTTAATTTTTTTCTCCTCTACTGATTTCTTCTACTAAAAACATGCTCAGGCCTCTCTTCTCCTTAAGGAAAAAGTAAAATAAAAGTAAAAAAGTAAAAAAAAAAAGTAAAATAAATCCTAGCCAACAACAATAAAACCCTTCACTCGTCTCTTCAATTCCTGCAAGCTATTTTTCTTGTGTCTTTCATACTATTCATCCTCAAACTTCCAAAACTCACAGTGGTCCATACTTTAATGGCAATCAGCATCCATTTGCCCTTCAATTTCCTACTTTCTGGCTTCTTTCCTCCCTGGAACTGTTCTATTCAGAATTCTCTCTTCTCTCTCTCTTTATAACTCTTTTCAGTCTGGTTTATAGCTCCATTAATCAACTGAAATTCTCTTGTCCAAAATTACTTCCAGTCTCTACATATACATAGTTCAATACTTATCATTTTTAATCCCTGCAGTTTTTGATGTTGACAATCATCCTATTTTTTATATTCTTTTCTCTCCAGGTTTTTGTGATACTACTTTCCCATTGTTCTCCTCTGTTTTGTTGACTATTTCTTTTCAGTCATCTTTGATGGATCTTCAACTAGGTCATTCCCATTAACATGACCTTTAAGCTCTGTCCTGTAACCCTGTTTGATTCAGTTTCCTCTTCTCTCAAATAAGCTAGAGAAGAAATGCAAACCACTCCAGGTTCTTTTCGAGAATGTCTCCCAAATGAAGATAAAAAGAACCAGGGAAGAATGAAAAATGACTTAGCAACAAATTGATTGGCACCTAATTTGTCTCAGGTTCATTCTTATGTTGACTGTGCCCACCACTTGTTTGAATACAACTGAGCCCTCACTATAGTGCAGTGAATACAACCCTTGACTGGATCAAGAAAACATGAATTCAAATTCTAGCTCAGTCCCTTACAAGCTGTGTGATCCTAAGCAATTTATTTATTTCTACTGTCTCAGTTTTGTCATCTGTAAATGACAATGCAATGGCACCAACCTCCAGTGAGATAAGATATATAAGATGCTATACAAATCTCAAATATCCCTATAAATGCTAGCTATCGTTTTATTCTTCCCAGATTTACTTCCTAGTTATTCCCCACAACTATTCCAAACTTTCTGTTTTTTACTTGAGCCTTTTCATCTTTGGAAACTGAAGCCATTATCTATGTTTTCTCTCTCTCTTTCTTGTCCTCTCAACACCCTTTTTTTGCATATGCTATTTTCTTCTTCATTTACTCTAATGAAGTCTCTTTTCCTTACTAAGGTCACTGCTAATACTTCCATGTATACCTCCGGTTCCTTTCCTTTGTCTTTTCCTAAATGTTGCACCTTAAAATCTCTCTCTCTCTCTCTGGATGTGTGTCTGTCTCTCCCACTGTCCTCCTGTCTGTCTCTCTGTGTCTGTCTGTCTGTCTCTCCCTCTGTCTGTCTATCTATCTCCCCATCTCTCTGTATCTTTGGCTATTTATTTTTGTCACTATCTCTTTTAAAAATTATTTTATTTAATTTAATATTTCCCAGTTGTATGTAAAGAAATTTAAATGATCATTTATTTTTAGAATTTTTACTTCCAGATTTTTCCCTTCCCTCTGACCCCTCCCCAACTCCTTGAGAAGGCAAGTAATTTGATACTAAAAGGGCATGGTCCCTGCATCCAGAGCCATCTCGAGTCATACTGCTCCATATCTGCTCACTGGGCCCAGAGGGGTCTGGAAGGGAAAGTGAGGCAGATGACCTTGCACAGTCTTCCTTCACTTAAATCCAATCCATGGGCATGCCATGGCATCACCTTTCTAATGTCATGGTCCTCTTTGAGAATGAAGGACTTTAAAACAACATCAGTTATATAGAGGAAATCAAGAAAACCATGTTTTCATATTAGCCATGTTACAAACAAAATAAAAGAATAAAGAAAGTAAAATAATAATATGATTCAATTATCATGATTCAGAATTTATCACTTTTCTTTTTGGAGATGAATAGTATCTTTCATCATGGATTCTTTGAAACTGTTTTGGATCATTATCTTGATCACATTGTCTTAATCTTAATAATAGTTGAGTCATTCATCCTTACAATATTTCTATTACTCTTTACAAAATTCTCTTCATTCTGCTCATTTCATTTTGTCTGAGTTCATATAAGACTTCCCAGGTTTTTTTCTGCAACCATCCTGCCAATCATTTTTATAAACATATTTCATTACAATCATGTACCACAATTTATTGTCATTCTTCAATTGATGGGCATCCCTTCAACTTCCCATTTTTTTAATCACCACAAACAGAGCTGCTATAATTATTTTTTTGTACAAATAAGTCATTTTCTTTTTTTCTTCAATATCTTTGAGATACAGAGCTGGTAATCATATTATTGGGTCAAAGAGTTGGTAGTTTTATAGCCCTTTGGGCATACTTCCAAACTGTTCTCTACAACGGTTGGACTAGGTTACAACTTCATCAACAATGTATTACTTCCTAATTTTTCTGCATCCTCTCTAGTATTTGCTATTTTCCTTTTCTGTCATCTTAATCAATCTGATATATGAGAGGTAATATCTCAGGATTTTTAAGATTTTATTTCACTAATCAGTAGTGATTTAGAGCATTTTTTGATGTGACCATTTACAGCTTTGATTTCTTCTGAAAATTGCCTGTTCATATTCTTTGACCATTTATCAACTGGAGAATGGCTCTTATTTTTATAATTTGGCTTGATTTCCTATATAGTTGAGAAATGAGGTCTTTATCAGGGAAACTTGCTGTACATTTTTTTTTCAGTTTCATGTTTTGCTTTTAATTTTGGCTGCATGGTTTTGTTTGTATAATAGCTTTTTAATTTCATGTAATCAAAATTATCTATTTTACTTCCTGAAATGTTTATATCTTTTTTATTTTAAGGAACAAAACAAAAAAATTTATAAAATTGTATAATTTTTTTTTAAAAAGATGATTGTACAGGGAACTGCAAATTTACTATGCACAACTTGATATTCCTTTCAAATATACAACAACCCCTCCCTCACCAAGGTAAAGATGTCTACCATTAAACACAAATAGATATGTGTATATATGTCTGTATATAAAATTATTCTGTACATACTTTTATTTATCAATTCTTTCTCTGGATGCAAATAGAATCTTTCTTCAGGTCCTTAATAGTTAATTTGGATATTTATAATAGAAAAAAATAATTTATGGACTCAAAATCATTCTTAAAACAATATTGTTTTATTAATTTATTATTATTTGTATTAATTTATACAATTAATGCAATGTTTTATTATTTTGATTTATACAATGCTCTCTTGGTTCAGCTCATTTCACTCCAGTATTTTAGGCAAGTTTTTTCTGGTTTTCTAAAATTATTGAGCTCATAATTTTTTATAGTGCATTCACATTCCATCAACAATCCTGTACCATAATTTTTTTCAATAATGCAAATCTGAGAACATTATATTTCAAAGAGCAAAAGAGCTAGGGTCATATATAAAAATAATTTATCCAACTAAATTGAGAATAATTCTGAGTGGAAAGCAATGGATACTTGATACACTGAATGACTTCAGGTATTTGTTACAAAAAAGACCAGAACTCAAAGGAAATACAAAAGATCCAGGATAAGTATAATAAAATCAGTAAAGACTAATTATAAGGCATTACAAACTGTTTACTTACGGTCATGAAAACATTATCAGTGTTCTTAAAACTGTTATCATTATTAAGGCAGTTTGAAAGAAACATTTGTGGTTGAGTTGAATATGATGGAGTGATACGAAAAAATGAAATTAAGTAGGAAAATGTAAAAAGGAGCAATTATCTTATACATGAAAGGCAGAACTAACACAGTTGAAAGAGATAAATGGGGAGTTCTGAGGATGTTATTATCATGTGGGTTGAAGAGGAATCAAAGTGTACATCTGAAGAGGTTTGGAAGTCTTCCAAACTTTTAGAGAAAGTCAAGGAAACTGAGTTATGAAATGGAGAGGGGTCTTTTAAAAGGATGTATAGAGTAAAATTAGGAGGGTAGAGAGAGAAGATAGTGGAGGGATTTTAGAGCAGTGAGTAAAATAAGAAAAAGAGCGTAAGGAGAAAAGATAAGGTAACAGGGATAGGCTAAAAAGAGGCTGAAAAGGAAAATAATAACTAAAAATAAGATGGAAGGAAGTTCACAAAGAGTAACTAAAATTGTGATAAATCTATAAAAATATGAGCCATTTCCCAATTGATAAATGAACAGGCCATTTTCCAATAAAGACATCTACATAATTTATAGTCATATAAAAATGCTGAAATCATAATTGATTGGAGAAATGAAGATTGAAACAACCTTAAAAGAGCATTTCACCCACCAGATTGGCTAATGATAGAAGAAAGAGACAAATATTGGAGAGAATGTAGAAAAATTAGGATATTTTCTATATTTTGCTAGGTCATAAACTCTTCTCATTTCTGATTTTTTTCCCTATGCTTACCCATGAACAGATAATATTTCTTGTATTGTTTATTGCTGTTTTATTTATATGGAATGTGTTTTGCAATTCTGTTCATAGGATTCCTGGGTTTGTTTTTTTTTTATGTTATTTGCAGTTATTTAAAATGGAGTTTCTCTTTTTTATCACTTCTTTCTGTGTTTTGTTGATAATAGTGCTAGTGTTTTATGTGGCTTTATTTTATATCTTGCAAATTTTCTGAAATTGCTAGTTTTTCAATTAGTATTTTGGTTGATTCTCTAAGGTTCTCTAAGTACACTATCATATTATTTGCTAAGAGTAACATTTTGTTTCCTTATTGGAAACATTTTTTTTTTCTTATCTTATTGCTATACATAGCAAGTCTAGTACAATATTAAATAATAATGGTGATAAGTTACATTCTTTCTTCACTTCTAATCTTATTAGGAAGCTTCAAATTTATCCCCTTGAGAGAGAATTTTTGCTCTTCATGCTAGATAAGTACTACTTATCATTTTAAGAAATGCTCCTTTGAGGCAGCTAATTGATATAGTGGATAGAGCACCAGCCCTGAAATCAGGAGACTCTGAGGTCAAATCTTATCTCAGACATTTAAACCTTCCTGGCTATGTGACTCTGGATAAGTCACTTAACCCAATCACCTCAGCCAAAAATAAATAAATAAATCTTCCATTGATTCCCATGCTTTCCAGTATTTTCATAGGAATGAATATTGTATTTTGCCAAAGGCTTTTTCTGCAAATATTGAGATAATCATGTTATTTTTGTTGTTGTTATTGATAAGGTCAGTTATGCTGTGATTTTTTCTGATATTGGACAAATCCTGTATTCCTGACATAAATTCCCACTGGTCATAGTGTATGATTTTTTTTATGAGAAATTGCTACAATCTCCTTATCGGTAAGTTTTTGCATTGATATCAAAAATTAATTAAAGATTAGTTTCCAATTAATTTTTAATCTAATGACCATGGCTGATGGTATTGAGCCCTGAAACTGTCCTCCTTGATTTTTGTAGTGAGCTCTGAAACTCTCCTCTGACATAGCCCCACTCTTCAGGGTAGTTAAGTGGGTTCATTAAGATTAGCCCAGCACCACGCCCTACTTAGCTCGAACTTAAGTGGTCTCATTCAGCTGGAGATCTGGATCTGATATAACTTAAGTGGTCTCACTCAACTGAAAATCTAGGCCTGGGGGCGATGACAACATTGAAGAAATCTCATTCAATAGAAGCCCTACACCCAGACTTTTTATAAAATGACCATTTTGAACTCCAAATCTTTGCAGAAGTCTGAAGTAGGATTATGCTTTGCCAAGGGACCTCACCTCTTGGCACAGCTGCCTACCAGGACTCTTGCTCGCTACAAAGATACCCTCTTCTCAATGATAACCTCTATTTCTCTGACAGGACCTTGCCATTCAGAAGTCTGTCTTCCTAGAAAAGCTGACTTTTCAGTGCCAACAATAAACTTCCCTTTTGCCATTCAGACATTTCGGGTTCATGAATTCTTTCACGTTGGACCTGCACCAACCAAAGGGGATTCCCACAACTCTCTGCACTGCCACTAATTGCATCAATGGTCCTTTATAAAATGTTATTTTATTGCCCTATGATCTAAAAGAGCATCTTTAATATTTCTGCTTTTGTGCATTTGACAGTGATATTGTTATGGTCTTTTGTATGAACAATTTTTGTGAAGATACCATGTACTATTGACTAAAATATATGCTGATTTTTATTATCATTCAGCTTTCTCCAAATTTCTATATTTAATGTTCCAAGTTTCTACACATATCCTTGGCTTCTTTCTTATTTATTATATATTTAGATTTATATATCTCTGAGGAAAGTTGAAGTTCCCTCACTAAAATAGTTCTATTATTTCCTCCTGTGATTAACTTAACTTTTCCTTGAAGAATTCAGATGTGAAGCCATTTAATGCGGATATGTTTAGTATAAATATTGCTTCACTGTCTATGATTTCTTTTAGCAAGATCTACTTTCCACAGCATATGCCTTTTCATTAGGTCCATTTTGATTTTGCATTGTCTGAGATCATGATGACTACTCCTGCCTGTTTTTTACTTAAATTGAAGCATAATACATTCTTCCCCACCCCACTATGTTAGCTTTATGTCTCTCTGTTTCAAATGGGTTTCTTGTAAACAATAAATTGTTGAATGCTGATTTCTAATCCATTCTTCTATTTGCTTCATTTCATGAGTGAGTTCATCCCATTTACATAAACAGGATTACTAACTCTGCATTTCCTTCTATCGTATTATCTTCTCTTGATCCTTCTTTCTTTCTTTTTATCCTGCCCTTCTGTTTTGCTTCTGCCTGCTGACTTCTTTTATTTGTCCTCCCTTTTATCTCTCTCTCTCTCACATACACACACACACACACACACACACACACACACACACACACACAGTTTTTTTCTCTTTTTCCCTTACCTACTTCCCTGTTGGGTAGAATAAATTTTTATGAAAATTCAGTGTGAATATATATGTGCATGTATGATTATTCCATCTTTGACCAATTTTAGATGAGTGAGATTCAAACACTGTGCACCCCTTTCTACCATATCCCCCTTAAGTATAAAAGCTCTTCCTCAGCTACCTCTTTTAAGTAAAATAATTATCTTTGTTTTTTCTTGCTTCCCCTTTCTCCCAGGGCATCCCTTTTTCTCAGCTATTCATTTTTTTTCATATCATCTCAATATAATCAATTCATTCCTATAGCCTTTGTATGTAGAATTCTTCTAATCATGCTAATAATGGTAAAGTTCTTAGAAGATATATGTCTTATCTTCCTATATGGAAAAATGAACAGCTTAATTTTATTGAATTCTATATGTTTTCTATAATATGTTTACATTTTTATGCTTCTTTTGAGTTTTGTATTTAAAATTCACCTTTTATATTCTATTCTGGTCTTTTCATCAAGGATAGTCCTGAGAATAACTCTATCCAGCAACGTCTAGGTCTAGCCATGGAAAAATGGCCAAACCCTCAGTTGGGAATAAAGGAAACTGGATTCAAATCCCAGCTCTGTTCCTTATTACCCATGTGACCTTGGGCAAAGTATTTAACTTCCCATAGGCCTTCATTTCCCTCTCTGTAAAATAAGAGGGTTGGACTATATTATACTTAAGATCACCTTCTCTTCTCAACTATCTTCAAGGATAGCTGCAGAACTTCAGAGAAATCTGCTATTTATGCCAGTAATTATGTTTATTGGATGTTCTTGTGTCTAAGATATGGGTAGATTCACAAATTTTGAAAAAGAAAGGCAGTTCTAACCAGACAATCTGGCTGAAAGTCTCCAAGAAGCAGCATGAAAGCACGCCACACTATGTTTAGCTTCCTCTCCCCTGACAGAGCTATCTACCATGTCACCAAGACTGACAACCATATAACACTGTTAGTTGCAGAACTGAATAATTAGTCACCATTAGTCATTGTTGGTGAATTTTGCCTGGAATGTTAGATGACAGCAGGGCAGACTGTGAATTTCCCAGTCTAAGGACAAAGCAAAGATTCTAGTTGATCCTTCTCATTTTTTTTTTTTCCTTTCCCCAAACATTCTCCAGTCGATCAAACCCAAAACACATTTTGCCGGGAGCATTTTCCCCCTTTAATTTTTCAAACACATGTGTATTGCAGGGGAAATTGACTCCATATGTTTCTGATTCATTTACAATTAATTCATCAAATGTTGTTTTGATGTCCAAGAAGCTGCATTGAGCCTTTTTTCTTAGAAACAGGAAATCTTGTCTTGCCAAGAGTCAAACTCCGAATGCTCCAAAGGATTTTGAGCCCATTTTCAAACAATTATGCTTTTACATCTAAATGACCACCAGTTTTTGGACAAACATCATTTCGTGTTGACTTGCAAGTAGATTATGATTAGAAATTTCAAAGATCAATGATTCTTAGGGCATCCAAATGGACCTGTTTAGGCAATATGTCTATGGACTCCTTCAAGTAACATGTCAAGCAATCTGTAATGAGAGAATGAGAAGCAATGCATATGTTTGGATATAGATTTGGACCTGGAATCAAAAAGACTAACTTTCAAGTCACATATCCTATTTTTACATGTGATGCTGGACAAGTCACCTAGCTGAGTTTGTTTCTTCATCTGAATTATTAAAATAACAGTAGTGTATAATATCATATCTATTTTGTATATTCCTATAAATGTGCAAATTTACCTTATTTACACTGCAAGATTCTCAAGGTTAGATAGAGGCTGCCAGGAATTCAAATGCAAGTTTAAAAAAACACAGTCCTATGCTCAAGAAGCTTACATTGTAGCAAAAGGAATACAACATGGAAAAGAGTGCTGAAAAGTAGGGAAGGGACTAGGGAATGCAGGAATAGAGCTTTGAAAGGAGTAAAGGAGTAAACATGGTTGCCTGAGCATTTCCTGAAAATGGAGGTTCCTGGAAGAACCCATCATGCAGAAGAGTGTCATGGACAGGAAGATTTTCCAAGAGAAATTTTAGAAGGGAGAAGTTTGAAAATGTAGAATCAGAGCTTGAAGAGAAATAATTCCCAGGATTTTGACTTGGAATGAAATATTCTTGATTTGTGATTTATCTAAATTTACTTAAAGTAGTTTTGTGGTTTGTACTCTGTGAGGCTAGGAAATCAATGGGGAAAAAATATGAAGGAAGGAGAATTTTCAATACCAGATCTCAGACTATACTACAAAGTGGTAAACATAAAAATAATTTTGTACTGGATAAGAAATACAAAGGTTGATTAATGAAATAGATTAGGTACATAATACCGTTGAAAATGAATACAATAGGCTTATGTTTAATAAATTCAAATGTCCTGGATTTTGGAACAAGAACTCACTATTCAACAAAAAGTGCTGGAAAAATTGGAAAGTAATTTGTCAGAAACCAGAAGCAGACCAAAGTCTGATATTATATACCATACACACTTAAAACGGGTTCATGATTTAGTCATAAAGGATGATATCATAATCAAATTAAGAGAGAATAGAAGGAATTATCAGCAAGATCTATGGCTAAGGTAAGCACTCATAACTAAATAAGATACATAGAGGTTCATAAAGATAAAATGGATAAATTTGATTACATTAAATTAAAAGATTTTACATAAATAAAACCAATGCAGCCAAAATTAGAAGCATATCAGAAAATTGGGGGGGAGGGGTTGCAGCAAGATTCTCTAATAAAGGTCTAATTTTTCAAAATATAAAAGTCAGTTTTATAAAAAGAAAAAGGAAATTCCTCATTTGATAAGAGCTTAAAGGATGTGAATAGGCAGTTTCCAGAGGAAGCAATCAAAGCTATTAATAGTTATATAAAATGAACTAAATCATTAATAACTAGAGTAATAAAAATTAAAATTGATTCTGTAATACTACCTCACACCTGTCAGATTGCCTAAGATAACTGAAAAAGAAAATGACAAATGCTAAAGGGGAAATGGAAAAATTGGTAACACATTGTGAACAAGTCCAACCATGCTATACAACAATTTCAAACTATGTACAAAGAGCTGTAAAATTGTCCATATCTTTTGACCCAGCAATATCACTACTATGTTTTCCCCAAAGAAATCAAAGTAGAAGGACTCCTATGTACAAAAATATTTATACCAGCTCTTTTTGTGGTGGCTGGAAATTCAGAGTATGCCCATCGGCTGAAGAATGACTAAACAAGTTATGATATGACTGTGATGGAATACTATTGTGTAATAAGAAATAAGAGAACTGTTTTATACAAACCAGTGTTATTGTTGTTATTTATCCTTAATTTTCAAAGAAGACCAAGGTCACTCAGAGTTGTCTTTATCTAATCATGATTTGGAATTAAGTGAGGTGGAGTCACACAAAGTCATCACCCTCATTCTCCCTTCCAGATGTATCAAAACTCAGTGGCAAGTCAAAAGTCATGATATCTAGAAATGGCCTGATATATAGTGGTAAACCTTGATGTCTTCCATGTCTGACCAAGCTCTAAGCCCTCCACATTGCTTACTTGTCTTCAAACCATAGGAACAAATTGTACTCTTTTACTCTTTCTGCTGAAGAAAATTTCCCATGTTCAGGATAGAAAACTCCCTAACTCATCAATGATTGAGATCTGTTAGTTATCCTCAAGCTGTTTTATACCATCTATTAAGACTATTAATCATAGGGAACATTTCTTTCAACCTTCTCACTTTATAAATAAGAAACTGAGACAAAGAGCGGTTAAAAGTAATTTGTCCAAAACTATATGGTTAATAAGTAATGGAGTCAAAATTAGACCTCAGATTTTGACTCCAAATGAAATCAGGCTCACATCTTGATCTAATTCAATTGAATGATTTTTTTTTCAACAATACGATTAGAAATATAGAGAGAATACTGTTTTAAAAATGTATAATTTTTATTAAAGCTTTTTTTATTTTCAAAACACATACATGGACAATTTTTAAAATTTACCCTTAAAAAATCTTGTGTTCTAATTTTTTTTCCCTCTCTTTCTCCTACTCCCTCTGCTAGATGGCAGGTAATCCAATATATGTTAAAGATGTTCAATTCTTCTATACAAATTTCCATAAATACTATGCTGTATAAGAAAAATCAGAATAAAAAGGCGAAAAATGAGAAAGAAAACAAAATACAAACAAACAACAGCAAAAAGAGTGAAAATATTATGTTGTGATCCACACTTGGTTCCCATACTCCTCTTTCTGGATGCAGACGACTTTCTTCATCACAAGACCATTGAAACTGGTCTGAATCATCTCATTGTTGATAACAGCCATGTCCATCAGAATTAATCATAGTATAATCTTGCTGTTGCTATGTATAATGATTTCCTGATTCTACTCACTTCACTTAGCATCGGTTCATGTAAGTCTCTCCAGGCCTCTCTGAAGTCATCCTGCAGATCACTTCTTATAGAACAATATTATTTCATAACATTCATATAGCATAACTTATTCAGCTATTCTCCAATTGATGGGCATCTACTTTCTTGCCACTACAAAATGGGCTGCCACAAACATTTGTGTGCATGTGTATCCCTTTTCCTCCCTTAAGATCTTTTAGGCTATAAGCCCAGTAGAAACATTGCTGGATCAAAGGGAATGCACAGTTTGATGGCACTTTGGGCAAATTCCAAATTGCTCTCCAGAATGGTGGAGTCAGTTCACTATTCCACCAACAATGTATTAAGGTCCCAGTTTTCCCACATCCCCTCCAACATTCATCATTGTCTTTTCCTATCATCTTAGCCAATCTGAGAGATGTGTAGTGATACCTCAGAGTTGTCTTAATTTGCATTTCTATAATCGATAATGATTTAGAGCACCTTTTCATTTGATTAGAAATGGCTTTAATTTCTTCATCTGAAAATTGTCTGTTCATATCCTTTGACCATTTACCAATTGGAGAATGGCTTGATTTTTTATAAATTTGAGTCAATTCTCTACATATTTTAGAAATGAAAAGCTTCTTTATCAGAAGCTTGAATGTAAATTTTTCCCCCAGTTTATTGTTTCCTTTCTAATTTTATCTGCATTGATTCTGTTTGTACAAAAACTTTTTAACTTAATATAATCAAAATTATCCACTTTGTATTCAGTAACTGTGGACAGTTCTTCTTTGGCCACAAATTCCTTCCTTTTCAATGGAGCTGAGAGGTAAATTATCTTTTGTTCTTCTAATTTGCCTATAATAGCACTTTTTATGTCTAAATCATAATCATTATCTTGGTATATGCTTTTAGGTGTGGGCCAGTAGTTTTTGTCAAAAAATGAGTTCTTATCCCAAAAACTAGAGTCTTTGGGTTTGTCAAAAACTAGATTTCTATAGTCATTGCCTACTTTGTTCTGTGAACCCAAACTATTCCAATGATCGATGACTCTTTTTCTTAGCCAATACCAAATAGTTTTGATGACCACTGTTTTATAATGTAGTTCTAGGTCTAGCACAGCAAGGCCATCTTCATTTGAATTTTTTATTAATTCCCTTGAAATTCTTGACCTTTTATTATTCCAGATGAATTTTGTTATTATTTTTTCCATCTCTGTAAAGTAATTTCTTGGGATAAAAAATATTTTAAATGAACAAGAATACAATCTCTCTTGTAACAAGTGTGCTAGTCAATCAAAACACAAAGTATCTAAGTGACACAGTGAATAGAGTGCAGGGCTTGTAATTAGGAAGATCCATTTTTGGTGAGTTCCAATGTGCCCTCAGACACCATTTGTATGACTTTGGACAAAGTGCTTAACAGTGGTTGCCTCATTGTCTTTATCTGTTAAATGGGCTGGTGAAGGAAAGAAGATATCTCTTCCAGAAAAACACCAAATTGGGCTCCCAATGAGAAGGACACAACTGAAAATGACTGAACAACAACAAATCAGAACATAAGCAAATTTCCATATTGACTATGTCTTCTCCAAAAACATACATATATGTGTGAATGTACATATGTTCTAAGCCAATCAACTTTACTGTGAGGAGGTAACATACTTGTTCACCTGTCCTTAGACAATTAGATATTTAACATAGGTATCTAGATATATATATGTGCATGCTTGTATATATGTATGTATATGTGTATATATATGTATATACACATACGTATAAGTTCATATATGTTTGTGTATATACATACATATGTTTCTGTGAATACATTTAGCGCGTATACATACACAAACAATTCTCTTTATGGCAAAGGCCCAATAATATATATCTTTTGGCTACAGGCCTAATAGTGATCACAAATGGGATGAGCACATTTGCACTTCTAAGGAAAAGTGAGAGCTATAAAACAGAGCGGGAAATCTAGGTTCCCCCAAACCTGGGGAAGCCAAAAAAGAAGAACAACTCTAATAAGGAGAAATTTAATCATAACAAATAGAAATTTTTTCACTTAGGTCAAAAAATCCATTTCACAGACTCAGCTGAAGAGATATTAATGTGATTTGTCATCACTAGGATGTCTCTCTTATCTCCACCTCTACATTAAACTTTAGGGTCCATGCAGAACAGGAATCTTGCTTTTCTTTTGCTACAGGAAAGCAAGGGAATGGCCTAAAGTGACTAGAGTTAGGGCATGTGGACTCAATTCTGCCTTTGATACTACTTTAGCTACCTAAAGAGTTCTTAAACTCTCTGAGCTTGTTTTGTAACTGTCAATATTAGTGTGACATTTATATTACTTTCTCTCCACATTGTCCTGAGGAAAACACTTTGTAAACCAAGCGAAACAGGAGTCTTCTGTATTTTCTTTTCCTTTCTCCCTATACCTAATGCAGTTCATGACCATAATAGGGACATATTTTTCAAACTATTTGGAGAACTATCATGTGAAGGAGAGATTAGACTGGTTCTGTTTGGCCCCAAAGGCTTGAACTAGAAACAATGGGGGAAATTGCATAGAAGCAATTTGAGGACTCAATGCTTGAAAACTAATAACAGTTTAAGCTTCATTTAAAGAGGAAAAGGAGCTGATTCTATAGTATTATTATTGTTATCATTATTATTTTGGGCTTTGTTCTCATCAGATCCCATCCAGAATACTTTTTTTCATTCTGGACACTACAGTCTGGGAAACATAGTGATGAGCTCAAAGGGTCTATCCAGAGCAGATCCATCAGTATGGTGGAGGGATTTGAGTTCAAATTATATGAGAGTTGCAGTTAAGTGCTCATTGGGCACACTGAGAGATGTCAAACCTGGCGAAGTGAGAACTTAGGGGGAAGTTGGGTGGTGCAGAAGATAGAACAGCTGTGTGGTGTCAGATCTGAGTTCAAATCCTACTTCAAACAGAAAATACAAAACTGAATCTGCCTCTAGTTCATTCCATTATTTTTGCCTGTCACAACTTGGTCTGAGTTCAATGCTAGAAACACTAATGGGCCTCATTTAGTTACACTTAAAAAGTTACACTAAAGAGTGCTTGGCTTGGACTCAGGAGAACCTCCTGTGACAATGGCCAGCTGTGTGATCCTGGCAAATTCACTTAACCTCTCTTAGCCTTGATCCTCTCATCCCTAAAGTAAGGAAGAAAGAGCTTGCCCTATTAATCATGCAGACTTGTTGAGAGAAAAGTTCTTTATAAATTCTTCAAATGCAACAGAAATATTATATTAATCAGATTGAACTAGACAGTCCCAAAGATCTTTCTCAGTTCTGACATTATGTCTTAAGACAATTTCTAAGCCTAACCTTGTGTGTGTATTTCTCTCATCTCTGACATTCTAGCTTCTAAAGGCCCTTCCAACTTTGACATTCAATGCTCTCAACTCCCTTTTAACTCTGCCATTCTCCATTCTAAAGTTCCTATAACTCCAACATTGTATGTCTTAACCAGTTGTGATATTCCATGTTATAAGACATACCCCCAGCCCAGTTCCAACATTCTGCTATAAAAGACAGACCTTTATTTTATGAATTAAGGAACAGAAGGCTTCAGGCTAGCATGACATGTTAGAATATATCTCTATCTCTATCAACTGTCAAGATGGCTCAAATTCAGAGATATTATAGTGCAATGAGGAAGAAGTATTTCATAAGTACCTACTCTATGCCTGAAAAGATAAATACTAGCAAAATGAGAGACTTCCCTTGCCTTTGAGGAGGTTACGATCAAATGGGGAAAGACAACAGACAAAAAAGAACTATGAAGTGAGGGAGAACTGAGAACAAGGGCAAATGGGATGAAACAAGGGGAACAGCTTTGAAGTCTACAAAGCCGGGAAGGGAATGAAGGTTGGCCATAGCCTAAGTCCTTCCACAAATAGAAACTCACACAAACATAAAAACTCACCAACATGGTCAGAAAGTATCAATTTGTTTGGTCTCTGTTCAGTATTTCATCTGAGTCCTTTGGCTTATTTATTCACTATGACTAAAAGATTTAAAGTTCTTTACAAAAAAGCCTGTAGCAACAAAAACAGGGAGGGACAGACCAAAGTAAAGAATCTAGGAGATGCCTTGATCCTGGCATAGATAGTGAGAAAGGTCATCTGTTCTATACCTTTGACACCCCTAGAAGCATATATTTTGAGACATGGACTTGAACTTCTCATTCCTTATTGGCAATATAAAATACAACTTCCAAAATGGGTGTTTTGTTAAGTGAATCCAACTGTTCCTACTTGAAGAGCTTTCTACACATTTTAGTGAAAAGAGTCTTAAACACAGGGTCAGGAGACAAAGATTTGATTCAGTTCTGTCACCCTCCTAGCTGTTAAAGTAGAAAGGTCAATTTCTCTCTGAGAACTTCAGTTTTCTTATCTGTAAAATAGAGATGATGATTTTAGGCCTACATAGTTCATCTGTTGGTTGTGAGAAAAGTGTTTCATAAACTTCTAAACTACTAAGGAAATGAGAAGTAGTATGGAGTAATGGAAAGATCTATAACACAAGGATAGAGGAACTGGGTTCAAATCCTTTCCTTGCTACTCACTACCTACAGAACTTTCAGCGAAACAAGTTCCTAATCTGTGTCTGTTTCTACTTCTATAGAAAGAATGAGTTGATATGCCCAAAGGGTTATCAAACTGTGCATACCCTTTGACCCAGCAGTATTTCTACTGGGCTTTTATCCCAAAAAGATCTTAAAGGAAGGAAAGGGGCCCATATGCGCAAAAACACATTAGTCGATGATCACAAGTTATCATTTTAGTGGTACCTTTAACTTGGAGTAGTAGTCATCCCAGGGGTTCCAGAATGCAACACATGCTGACTCAGGGAAGGAACATGGAAAAGTGCAAAGAAAAATAGGTGAGCAAATACAATGGGTAAGGCAAAATGTCTGACAGCATATGTCACGTTTTGTACCTGTGGTCCCCCCACTTCACTAACACAAAGGGTGAGACGAGTTCCATTATCTCCTCTCTGGAGCTGTGATAATCTTTACTTCAAAGAGGAATCCTTTTTTCCCATAATACTTTGATTTGAACCAAAGTAGTCCCTGGCCCAATGGTAGCTGCTTCAGCAAGTAAGAGCATGAAAGTGAGTAATATCAGATGAGAAGGTTCTGAAAAGTGAAAGATAAGAGAAGTAGGGGGAGAGGTAAAGAGAGAGTGCAAGAGAGAGAGACGCTCAGAAAGGAGAAAGGAATTGGACACTGAGGAGGTTATCAGACAGACTCTGACAGCCAGTCAGGCCAACAGATGCCAGCAGCTGCGGCCTGACATCAATTGACTAATTCACTCCAGGTTTCCTTGGGGGTCTCTTTGGATGTATTTATAACTGCCAAAGGATTTATTTCTGTCCCAGGATTAAAAAAAAAAAATTTCCCTGACGCAAGAACACATATTGCTAAGGTAAGAATGTTTCCATTGCTGGGATTGCCATCAAAGGGGGAAAATGCTACTGACCCTGTTCTTTTCACTGGGCATTATCCTTGCCCTAAGACTTGGTCAGAAGCTTTGCCAGTTCTTGTTCGTCATGGAAACAGAAAAAAAGAAAAGAAACACACACAACTCAAATTGTTCCATCTTTTCAATAGCATGAGGAAGAAAAGGGAGGAGGGAATCTATTAGAAATCCGTGTTCTAGGACATTTCATTCTTTAACCTGGTACCCAGAGCTCATGTATCTTGGAGTAGGCAACAAGGGCTGAGGCAGTTCTCCAGAGGATAAGGAAATCCAGATGTGTCTGCTTTGCATTAATGCCGTATATTCCAGCTGTGATGTCCGATGCTGTGAAGTCACACACAGCATGGGGTGAGAAATGAGCTCAGCAACACCTCAGAGTCAAGAATCTCTTTATTGACTCTTCCATAAATGTATACAACCCATCAGGAGGCAGGATAAAAAACATCCCCATAACATCCCAGCTAAAAGAAAGAGTTGGTCATGGGTGTATCATAAAGAGCCCTAGATGCAATGTCCAAAGTTCTGCCTCTGACAATTACTAGTTCGCTCAACTTGGGACAAAGTCATTGAATGTTTCTGAATCTTGGTTTCCTCATCTGTAAAATGGGACAAATTCTGTTTCTGCAGGTTCTTACTGTAAAGTCCTATGAAAATTCTGAAGAGTTAGATTTCTTTGGAGAAGACACTCCAAACACTATCATAGGACACAATAAAAATCCCCATAGCTCTCTTTAGGATAGCTTTACCAGACCCCTGAGAAGCAAAATGGGGAATAGATGTATATACAAATACATACATACACACACATATATATATATAGTATATACATATGTATATGTATATGAATATATGAGAGGAAAGAGACAGAGAAGGACAAACACAAAGACATATTTTCTGAAAGTTACGAAAATGACGCCCACCATGACAAGCATTACATAAGTTTAAAAATAGCTAACAAAAGCAATTAAAAGTCCTGAGGCCTCCATATTGCTCTGAGCTACAGAAAGTTAAATGATGACAAGCAAGATGTTCATTCTCAGTTGAAACAATTATTTCGAAAGACAGTTGGAGGGTCTGGCTTCATGAGCTAAACATCTGGTTTGATGTACCTACATTCCCTGAAGCCATGGGCTAGTAGCCCAGTGGGGTCTGCTTAACTCTCCATCTTTTTGCATGAAGAAAACCAAATTCCAGACTCTCTGGAATGGGGTTCTTGTGGATCAGAAGGGAGAGAGGAGTCCACTTAATCCTTTCTAGGAGATAAAAGATCACCTCTAATGAAAAGTGAAGTGAAAGATCAAGAATGGATGCCTTGATTCTGAATTGCTTTCTTCCAGTAAAGTGTGGCCTTGGTGAGAGTAGGATTGGTGCTTCCTGTTGGGTCTTTCATCTTGAGATTTCAAAGTCCTTAGTGACATGATCAGGCAGTAGGGACTGTCATCGCTGTTGTTCAGCAGATGAGAAAAAGGAGGCACTCAAAACCCACAGTGAGTCAAAGACAATAGTAGGAGTGGAATTCTGTCCTCACAACTCCCAATCTAGGACACACTAGGGCCAAGACATGATTTGCATAATTCATCCTAAAAGAGTGATGGATACACAATCATAGTGGAATATAATCCACAGGGATTAGCAATTGAAAATTCAAAGAGCCTCATTAGAAAGCCCTTATTGTGAAAAACCCATGTAACCTCTTATACACTCTTGTACACTTAGGCTCAAAGGGAATGGTTAGAGTCTCCAATAGTGACTCAGAGAAAGGATGAAGTTCATATAATTTCTCCTATGGATTTTGAAAAGACATGATACTAGAAAGTTTCCATATATGCAAAAAAAATATTTACCATGACATTTGGGGAAGCCTCCTGAGAGGAGAAAACTGACCACCTCAGGAGACAGAAGATGTGTCATCTGATTTTTTAGCTGAAATAGCTTCCCTCTAGTTGTATTAAAAGTAGGTTCTAATTTCAGAAATGTCATATCAAAATAAGAAGCACATATATTAATTAAAGCCAGACTAGAGGGCAAAGTTTAAAGGAAATGCAATCCAAATTCCATAAGATTGTCTCATGTAAATTGTATCTAGAAGTGTCTATTTTCTAAAATAAATCAAGAAAGAAAGAATAAAGAAAGGTAGGAAGGAAGGAAGGAAGGAAGGAAGGAAGGAAGGAAGGAAGGAAGGAAGGAAGGAAGGAAGGAAGGAAGCAAGGAAGGAAGCAAGGAAGAAAATATTCTTATTTCATAAGAGAAAGCATGATAAAACATGGATAGAAAGCTGAATTTGTAGTCAAAAGACCTGGATTCAAATGCTGTTTCCTTTACTTGCTTAACCTCAGTCAAATCACTTAATATCTCTGGGCCTCCAGAGTTTCTTCTGTTTTAAAATGAAAGGTTTAAACTATATGGTCTCAAGGTTTCTTCCATTTCTCTCTCTCTCTCTCTCTCTTTCTCTGTCTCACTCTCTGTGTCTCTCTCTCTCTCTCTCCCCCTGCCCCGATCTTTGCTCCTGTAAAGTTCTTAAACATTAAAGCTAGCCTAATGTAAAATCTTTTGCTTAGATGTTGAGACTCTTCCTGGAGCTATCCAGTAATTTGGCTGACCTTTTGCCAGAGGAGCAATTCATAGCTCATATTGGAGTTGGACTAGTGGGCCTCTAAAACCCCTTCTAAGTTTAAAAGATAAAGAGGTAGTCAGGATTGAGCTGGAGGCCAGAGTCAGGAAGCTCTTGGGTCAAAATCCCACTCTTGACACTGGCTGGATGTTCAAAGACATGCTACTGACACTCTGCAATGAGTCTATCTTCTCATCTATAAAAAAGAGGGAATGATCCCTGTATTACCACCTCACAAGCTTTCTTCAAAGTTCAAGTTTCACTGGATGTAAGAAGCTCTACAAGCTTTAATGTGTTCTACAAATGACAAGTTAGCATTATTTAAAGAGACTGAATTATGAATATGTGTGTGTGCATGGTGTTCCATGCACTAAAGTTCTCCAATGTTTTAACACAACCCGGAGTTGAACCTGGGCTCTTGAAGGCTTTTTTGACTCACAAATTCTGAAAGGTTCTACGAGACTACAATACCTTTAGTACAAATCAAGGAATGGATTGTGTTTCTGCTCTCTGGAGACGTGTGTAACAAAATTCGGAGTCTCCCTGGCCACAGGATTTCATTTTCAGCCATAACAACCCTCAAAGAGCAGCTCGAGGTTGTTTTACAGTTTAAAAAAAAAAGATTGAAATGACATCACAATAAGGTCAAAGTACAATGTGTCCCACTGTGATGGATCAGACCAATATGAACTCAGAAGGCTGTACCACAGTTTGGACACAAATATTCCATATGAAAACATGAAAGGTTGTCCCTAAGCACTGATAGGGCAGAGATGTGAAAGAAGAAACCAAGAATGGAAGTTATATATTGCATATATTGTATTTTATAATATGCTGAACGACAGATATTACAAATTATATATACATATGCATAAATATATATTGCATATTATATACCATCCAGGGAGTGTGTTATATATTCCCATTTTTATGAAACTATAAGAATTACAATGCAATTTATAGGTTAGCTTACTGAATCCTCATAATACTGTGAAGAAAGGTATTATTACTATCACTACCAACTAACCGAGGCTAATATTTTATTTGTATGGGATCACAAAACTGTCAGAAATATTATTTGAACCTAGGCCTTCTGAGTCCTAGATCAACCCTCAATACAGTATATGATACTGGCCTTCTATAGAGCAATATAATGTAATAAGCCTATGAGGTCATCAGTGTCAGAGGCTCCTAGTGAGGACATTGTTTGATCAGTGTAGTTTAGAACCTTCTCTTCAATTTATAGTCTTAAAAGGTTGCCCAGCATGCCAACAGGTTGTCACAGATGAGGGAACATATAACCAGGATGTATCCAAAGTAAGACAACCTAGATCTTAATGACTTTGAAGATTTCTCTCTAGCCACTACACACCCCTGCTTCACATATACATTTACCATATATCATATAAATACATGTGTACTTTTAATTATTTTGCCGTACCAAGACATTCATAACACCATATTTTATGTTGATGAATAAAATATGATATATGACATATATTTAAACATGCATCAGGTATAAAATTATTTCATTAAATTGCCTTATTATCATCATAATATTGTATAAAGAATAGAATAAAATATATTAATTATATCATCAGATAATAACAGATTGAATGTTAATATGTAATAATACTATCATATATTTCTCTGAAGACTCTACTTTTGCCTTGGAACTTTTTCTGTCATTCTCTTGATGCCTCCTCACTTTGGAAGTTCACTTTACTCCCAGGCTGTGCACCCTGGGAAGTACACTTTCCCTCTGTGGTACCTTTCTGTGACTGACTGGTTCCTCCCAGAATCACTATTTTAGTCCAGCCATATCTTCCTTTCTTTTCAAGCTCTATCCTGTCCCAAATCTGAGTTTCTTCCCTAATCCCATCCTAATTTCCTTTTAAATGGTATCTTCCCTAATTGAGAGTGGTTAAGTGTCCCAGTAGATAAAGCAGCAGGCTTGATATCCTGGAGTTAAAGAAAACTCCTCTTCCTGAGTTCAAATCTGGCTTCAGACACTTAGTTGCATGTTGCTTAACCCCGTTTGCCTCTGTTTCCTAATCTGTAAAACGAGCTAGAGAAAGAAAAGGCTCAGCACTCCGGGATCCAACCAAGAAAACCTCAAATCAGGTCACAGAGGGTCAGATACAATTGAAAAAATGACAATTCCTTCATTAGAATATAAGCTCCTTGAGGACAGGAACTGACTCACTTTCTGTTTGCATTATATTTTCAGTGCACTGTATAGTGCCTGGCCTGTAATAGTGCTTAAAAATGCTTATTAATTTAAAAACTTGAGTAATATAGGGCACACACACACACACACACATATATGTGTATAAATTTATCCAAACATACATTATGCTTATGTCATGCAGTCTACATTATATATAGTACTATAATGTACATAAAACCACAATTCAAACATTGAGATATAAAAGTACTTTTAAAATGTTTCCTGAGTTTTAAAATATACTACGACTACCATGGTTTCAATAAAATATGAAATAACCCAGAGGAACAGTAGCACTTTTCTAAGTAATTTAGTAAATAGTAAATAATAATTTAGTAATCCAAGAAGCACCTACTCTGTGCTAACCAGTTCCCTCATACTGAAGACACAAATCCAAAAAGTGAAAGCATATCACTTTGAAGAATATCCCATTCTACCCAAAGTAGACTCTAGAGAGTCTTTATAGAAGAACACAGACCAAAAGTACCCATGATAAAGTACTGATGGATGGGCATCTGCACCAGTGAAGGGAATGCCTGGATCAATAAGATTATGGATAAATTGAGTTCTCTGAGATTGTACTAATATAGGGCAGCTCCCTTCCTCAGAGTAAATGTCAAGAGGCAAAAAAAAGGAGTTAGCAGGAAGGAAATGGATTGACCAAAAGAATGGATTTCAACAGAGAGAGAGAAGAAGACAAAGACCACAGAAAGTGGGTGCTGAGGAGCTCCAAACACAAATTTAATCCATTTCCTGATTTGCTGACAGGCGAACCCTGCTGAGATGTGCCCCCTCCACTGGCACATGGACCAGGCTAAAAAAACTCACACTCGTGATGTTGGCTCCTGCTCATGCTGCCAAGCTTGCTTCAATGTTTTCCTCTAAGGAAAAAAAACTTTCATGGAGAGGGATACTAGGTCCAGCACTGACAGGCACATTAATAGGCTGCAGTAAGCCTCACCTAGAGCCAGTATGAGGGGTAACCATGCTCCTATGTTTCAATTAGTTTCATTCTTATGTATATATAAGATTGGGCCAGTGTTCATTTTTCCTGAAAGATAAGAAACATGGGGTATCTTCTTAACACTGCCATCTGATTTTAAACTTTTTATGTTCCCCTTGCCTTTTGAAGGGGAGGATATAAAGTGGGGGAAGATTAGGGGGAAGGAGAAAAGGAGGAAGAGAAGGAGGAAAAAAGAAGGAAAAAAGAAGAAAGAAAGAAAGAAGAAAGAAAGAAAGAAAGAAAGAAAGAAAGAAAGAAAGAAAGAAAGAAAGAAAGAAAGAAAGAAAGAAAGAAAGAAAAGAAAAGAAAGAAAGAAAGAAAAAGAAAGAAAAAAAAGAAAGAAAGAAAAAGAAAGAAAAAAGGGAAGGAGGAAGGAAGGAAGGAAGGAAGGAAGGAAGGAAGGAAGGAAGGAAGGAAGGAAGGAAGGAAGGAAGGAAGGAAGGAAGGAGGAAGGAAGGAAGAAAGAAAGAAAGAAAAGAAGATGAACTATGGATGTAATTTTTAAAAGACAGTAAATCAGTAAATCCTCATTTCTGTAAAGCTGTCATATCAGGAAGGCATCCTAGCCTGGTTATCAAACCATCTGTTCCTGTGTTCCAGCTGAAAAGAAATGGGGGTAGAGAGAGATAATGGAAGATCTATGTTATCACACTTACATTCCTAAAGGAAAACATTCCAGAAAGAAATACCACCTGATGGCTTTTTAGATTGACTGCCATGTTTGAAGTCCTCAAAAGTGCTTTATCTGGGGGGAGTTTATGAGAAGGGACTCCCAAGTCAATCCTGGCAAGCCCCCACAGAAGCATAATGTGTGTGTGTGTGTGTGTGTGTGTGTGTGTGTGTATGTGTGTAGAGATAGTTTTTGAATTGCAGTTGTGTATATAATTATATAGTTTTATTTAATATATATGTATAATATATATCTTTTTTCTAATCCAACTAAACACCAAAGCAAATGAGCATTTCTACATAGTAGGACATGAAACAAGGGATCTCTATTGTGAACAGTTCATTGTTCTTTTAAAGAAAATAATTAGGCTAATGTATAAAAATTTGTGCTGCTTCTCTGGGCTTTTTTTTGGCCTTTCCTCTATTTTCATTCACTTCCTCCCTTTTTCCTCCCTCCCTCCTTTTTTTTTTTTCCTTTCCTCAGCAAGACTTGAGTTTAAATCTTGATCCTTTCCTATTACTAATTGTGCCTGTAGGAAAGTCCCAGCCTAGGTTTTCTTCTTATCTGTAAAACAGAGATTAAAATAATTCCTATCTTACGGGTTATAGAGGATAAAATGAAATGGTATCTGTTAAACACTTTGTAAAACAGTTCATAAGTTAACTTTATTCATCATTAATGTTATTTATAACATTATTATGAATGTAATTGAATGATTGACAAATGATAACTAATGATGATAACACTAATAATAGCAATCAGTAATGTGCTTTGATGCTTCCATGGGTATCTTTAGCACATCTCAGGAAACCCACTAGCCATTTTGTAGATCTTATCAATGCTGTTCCCTAAATTCTTTCTAGAAGATTATGGATACATAGGATTCCTTCTCTGGCTTTTTGGTCTTTGAATATTTTGTGGAAGCAGGGTCAGGATCAGTGAGGATGAGGATGGGCTCATTTACTTTGGGGGAAAGACTCTCCAGACCCCAAGAATTTCCATGAAACCCCATGGATTTCCAAGAATCCAACTTCTTTTAGAACCAATATTTTTCTAGCTGTGCTGTGTGGTCTATGAGCCATAAGGTACCACCAAAAGGATTAAATCAGAAGGCTACTGATGAATAATACGGAGGCCCATGATAGGAATAAGTAAGCTAGAAGCTGTCTCCTAACACATTCCCTGGAAATTCAAGAGATATGTTGTCATCAGAGTAATAGATTTCAGTATCTCTGGTGTCAGAGGACTTGGGGGTATCAAGTGGATAGAACATGGAACCTGAAGTCAGGAAGTCCTGAATTCAAATCTGTCTTCAGACACTAATTAGCTGTGTGATCCAGGACAGGTCAATTAATTCCCGTCTGTCTCATTCCTTATCTGTAAACTGAGGATAGTAATGATACCTATCTTTTAGGGGTTTTGTGAGGATAAAATAAAAAAAATGTATAAAATAGTTTAGAAAATTTATTCTTATTCTTTTTCCCCCTGAGGTAATTGGGGTTAAGTGACTTGCCCAAGGTCACACAGCTAAGAAGTATTAAGTGTCTGAACCAGATTTGAACTCAGGTCCTCCTGACTTCAGGGCTGGTATTGCACCAACTAACTGCCCCTCACTTCTTATTCTTCTTACAACTACTATTACTTCTCTTCTTACTACTACTACTACTACTACTATTACTCCTACTCCTATTATCAGTACTACTACTGCTATGACTACTATTGGGTTCTGTTCTATTACATACTACATACTACTTGTGAATCTTACTGTCTGGGTAAACTGGGGCCAACCACTTAATATCCCTAAGTCTCAGTTTCCTTATCTGTAAAATAAAGGGTGAAGACTGGATGACATCTAAAATTACTTCTAGCTTCAAATGTTTGACTTTTTATTTTTATCAGATGCAGATTATTTTGAGCAGGGGAAGAACTGAGGGCCTACTGTGAGGAGGAGGATTTATGGAAGAATACAAGTAAGAATCTCACAAGCCTGGGTATAAGAAGGGGATGAGTTTCCTTCTGGGAGACAGCCATGACATTGATAAGATCTCAGATACATTGAATTGTGCAGGCTCCAGGATCACCCTCTGGAGATTCTTCCATATCTCTTGCTCCTACTGTGTCTCTGCCCAACTTCTGATCAAGGTACTAAGTTCACTGTTATCATCATTGTTAGTGACTTGCAACTGCCCCTGTCTACTGATCAGATGTTTCTCCATAGTCACGGATGGTAGAATGCTGAGTTACCCATTGTTTTGATTCTTTGGAGACTGTGGATTCCCTGCTCTATAGCCACAGAAAATAACCAGAGAAAACGATTAGTGTTTAAAAGATTTGGTGCAGAAGACTGCTTGGGAACATTGAAAGGCCTGTATAACCCTTGATTTCCCAAACCTTTGACACTCTAATAAAATATGAGAACTCCCAAGAATCTTTGTTGGTATGGGTTATATCCATCAATTGTTGCTGTCATTAAGTCATTTTCAGTCTTGTCTACTCATGGTGGTAGTAGTAGTAGTAATAGTAGTAGTAGTAGTAGTAGTAGTAGTAGCAGTAGAAGTAGTAGTAAATAGTAGTAGTAGTAGTAGTACAAGTAGTAGTAGTAATAGTAGCAGTAGTAGCAGTAGAAGTAGTAGTAATACTAGTAGTAGTAGAAATAGAAGTAGAAGTAGTAGTAATAGTAGAAGTAGTAGTAGTAGTAGTAGTAGTAGTAGTAGTAGTAGCAGTAGAAGTAGTAGTAATAGTAGAAGTAGTAGTAGTAGTAGTAGTAGTAGTAGTAATTTTAGTAGTAGTAGTAGTAGTAGTAGTACTAGTAAGGTGGGAGAGAATACTAGTCTGAGGTCATGAAGAATTGAGTTCAAAAACATTGCCTCAGATACTTGTCTCTGACCAGGCAAAGAAAGAAGGATTTCCTAAATGATTACCATATACCTGTCATTATAATAAGTTCTAGTAGCACAAAGACAAGTTAAAAGGTGCCTGTCGTCAAGGAGTTTACATTCAGAGGGGTGAAGACAAAACACAAAAGGGAGCTGAACTGCTGGGGAGGGCAAGAGGAAGACACACCCACATGGAGGGACAGGATACCGAAGTCTGAAAACTCAGTAGCAGAGTCAAGAGGGCAAATATGGTTGGCTAGCCTGGGCCCCTTTCCAAAATGAAGGCCCCTCACTTACCCATGAGAGAGAGAGGGCTAGAGTGGAGAAGAGATGTACAAATAGTTTCCCTTTTCGTGCCTCAATTTCTTTATCTAGAAGTGGAATCAATGATTTCTGAGGGCTCTTCCAAGACCTAAACCATGGTCTTCTCTCCATCTTTTCCTCCCAAAGCTGAGTCCACATCATTGTTCATATGTCTAAGATACTTGGGATCACTGAATTCTCATATTTAAATCATAGATGATTATAGAATCAGAATCACAGAAATACAAGGGTTCTCAGAGAATATCTAGTTCAATCTCTTATTTGATGGAGAGGAAAACTGTGGTTGAAAAAAAATGCAATGATTTGCCCAGGATCACATGAGCAATGAGGGCCGAATCGGGATTTGAATAAGGTCCCCGACTTCACATCTGGAGTTCTTTCCATTGTACCAGTGCCCAGGAAGTGGTAGGAGGCTCAGGCAGATACAAATGTTGACCACAGTCCATCTGCCAGGTCTCAATTAGTCTTGTTGTGACATCTATTTTTAGCCCGCAAGCTCCAGGCTCAGCTCGGCTCTAACTGGCTTCCTCATTCTTCTCACTGCACGTCATTAATTAAATGAAAAGCGGGTCCTCTCAATTCCCTGGGGCTCAGTGCCATCTCCTCCCACCACCCTCACCCTCAATGGTGAAGGTGGAGGCTGAGAATTGCATGTGGTCATTCGTGCCTAATGGATTTCTCTGAAGAGAAATAGAATTGTTCTAACTGGAGCTCTAACGGGAAGGGCCTGGAAACGTTTTGAATTCCACTTCCTCACTCCCACACTAGTAATGGCCAGTGGAAGCTAGCTCCCAGACTGCCCAAGGCCTCCAGACATTTTTGAAGAGAGGGAATGTTTTATTTCTTCATTCCAGACTGTCTCTCCTCTGAGGATGGGGTGGGGACCCACCTACATATAGAATTCTATTTTTTCCTGGATCATGGGCAAGGTGATTAATCTATTTTAATAATAGCTAAGAGTCAGTAATCAAGGGATGAGAGACATTTACTTTATACACAATTGACATGTCACTATATGAAGGATTAAGGGAAATGGCTTTTTCTGCAGAGGTACAGAGAATAGAGCCTAAATCAATGAGGCAGATTTAGGTTTAAACAGACAAATGGTAGAGGTGGAACACTTCATTCAAGAGGAGACTGACTTGATATCTGGTCTCAGACATTTCTTTGTGACCTTGGTCAAGTCACTTAAACTCTTTCTGCCTCAGTTTCCTCATCAGTAAAAAAAAAAAAAAGTAACATGGATGCCTACCTACAGGTATTGCTTTGGCAATATAACAAGAATATAGCTTATGCAAATTACATTGCAAGCCTGCAAGTGCCATCTGGATAATAAATATTACTACTTTGAACAATCAGAGTGGAATAAGCTGCTTCAGGAGATGGTGGGCTCCCTCCTCTTCAAAAGTCTGGTGCTTATATATTTGGGAATATTGTACAGATGATTTATGTTTAGGTATAGATTGAACTTTAGCAGCAATATCCAAAGGTGGTCTGGGGACACCAAAGGGTCTCTGAGATCCTTTCAGGGGGTCCATAAGAGAAACCTAGAGTCAGGAAAATCAGAGTTTAAATCTGGCTTTAGATTCTTACTAGCTGTTGCTTAGTCCTGTTTGCCTCAATTTCCTCATCTGTAAAATGAGCTAGAGAAAGAAATGGTTAAAAAAAAATACTTTAATATCTCTCCTAAGAAAACTCCAAATGGGGTCATGAAGAGTCAGATATGACTGAAAATGACTGAACAGCCACGATTTTTAATATGATGAATATTGCTAGATATAACCCATAGCCACAAAGGTTCTTGGGAGTTCTCATATTTTATTAGAGCATCAAAAGTTTGGGAGATCAAAAACTTTGAGAACTGCTGGACTGAAGACACTCTGATGTTCTTTTTCACTGCAATTCTGTGGTCTCCATTAAACTTTTTTTTTCACATTAGAGAAATTAGTTTGAATTCTTGAAAGTGAAGCAAAAACTCAGGAAGATCTTACCAAGACACAAGATGACTGACATTAGCAGAGGACTTTAAGGTTTGCAAAGTGCTTTGCTCCCAGCAATCCTCTCAGGTCTAGTCAAAGTCCTACCGGGTCCATCTCACAGATGGGCTGAGGTTCAGGAAAGTTCTGTGAGCACTCAGGATCACACAGAATGAGCTTCACACTCCAATGCAGGTCTCTGACTTCACAGCTAACACGTTGCCACATTATACCCCGCTGCTTCTCAGAAGGTTTGAGAGCAATCCACAAATATTCTTTTATGCACCTATTGGGTGCTAGACACTGGCTAAGGGCCAAAATACAATTGTAAAGCATTTGCAGGCCCACTGATCCAAGTTCAGTGATAAAGTGATAAAGTATGTGATAAAGTGAACAAAGAAAAAAAAAAGGGGGTGTCTACTCTCTGAAGGTCAGATGCTAGCTGAAGCTTTCTTTACCTTCCCTTTCTGCTGGGATTTCTTCCTCATTACCCTCAAATTATCTTCTACTTATTATATATGTGTGTGTGTGTGTGTGTGTGTGTGTGTGTGTGTGTTTGTGTGTGTGTATGTGAACTTATGTTTGTGTATATTTCCATGTGCTCGCACTCTCTCTCCTTGGAGAATGGCTATTTCATTTTTATCCTTCTTTCTTCACCCCACAAATAGTACCTTGTCCAAGTAGATATTTAATAAATGCATTTTCGTTGATTGATCCATTGACTAACCTACATGTGTGTGGGGGACCCAACCTACATTGGCCATTGGGTAATTTCCTTTGGTGCAAAGAAAGGAAGGTTCCCTATGGACGTTTCTTCCCTACAACAAGGAGATGCGCATCCAGTTGAACTGGGATTTGATTTACAATACCTGCCATGCACTGGAAAGTACCCAAGCTTTGGAGTCAGAGGACTTAAGTTTAAATACTACCTCTAATGCTTGGTGCCCTCATGACCTTGGTCAACTAAACAACTTTCTGAGCCTCTGTGTCCTCTTCTGGAAAGGAAAAGTGGTGGAGTGGACAGCCCCTAAATAAACAAACATAAAAAGAATAGACAGCCCTTGAGGTCTCTCCTTTCCAATGGACTTGACTGCAAGAACTACCTGTGATACCTGAATAGTATTTGTTCCCTGAATATCTTGGGAATGGGGCTCATATTCTTGTCTGTGAAATGGGATATGGTGGGATACAATACAATGAAGTGATTAAAAGTCTGAGCTCAGGGTTAGGAAGAATTGGATTCAAACCTGCCTCTAATACTTAATTGCTGTGTGACAATGAACAAGTTGTTTGACTTCTCTTACCTTCGGCTTTATTTGTAAAATGAGAGGACTGGATTTGATGGACTCTAAAAAATTCAGCTTCAAATGAACGATCTTATTTATGATCCCATGATGAAATAGCAAATCAGATGAGGTATCAGAATGAACAAAGGAAGGGGAATATTAAGTGCTCAAAAGCACCCAGAAAACATAAAGAGTGGAGTGGAGGGCAAAAGGCCTAAAGAGCAGCTATATGCCCAGGAAGCAGCCACCTTTAGGATGGTCTCCAAATGCCGTGATGGTGCTTTGTAAGGTCCCAGGTAGCTGTGCAGATCCATGGAAAGACAACAAAGAAAGATAACAGAAAATCTATCATTGACTCATGGTTTCTCAGATTGAGTCAGGTCCTGTCTGTTAAATCAGAACACCCACAGAGAATGTCTAATCCAAATCCCATGATCCTCTAAGTGGACAGGGAACAGGGTGGGCTTTGTGGTTTAAAGGCACTGACATCACGGGACATCTACTGGACTCAGAGCAAAATGCCTGTGGCTTGGAGGTCTCATGGTGGGAGATAGGGCACTGGGAGTGGCAAGTTCAAATCTCGGCCTTTCTGTTAGAGAAGACACTAGTTTAATTTTCACTAAACAAACCCAAGAGGTTCCAGGCCTCCCAGGAGAGGTATAGCTCTGGGCAAGAAGTTGATGGGAGAGTTAGGATTCACTACAGGGGAATGAGGTCTGGATTTGGACATTCAGAGAAGTACCAGATGGGCCATGTAACTGCAGGACTGGGCATTTCCCAGGGTGATATGGGTTTATATTAGTGAAACCCAGGAGCCCAAATTAGCTTTGTAAACTGTCTGGTAGAATCCAAGAAGACACCATCAGTTGTGATGATTTGGTTTGATACATATTTCCTTTGGGGAGCCCATATCTGCCATATTTCAAGGATTCATCATTTAATAGCTAATAGTACATCCCCTGATTCTTCTTAATTAAACAAGTGTTCATTGATTAAGAACAATAGCTAGTATTTATATAGTGCCTACTATGTGCCAGGTCCTGAGCTTGCGAATATTATCTCATTTTATCCTATCTACCTTGGAAGATAAATGTTAGTATAATACCTATTTTACATTTGGGGAAACTGAGGCAAAAAGAGGTTAAGGGAATTGCACAGAGTCATGCAGCTAATAAGTGTCTGAAGTATGATTTGAATTCAGGTCTTCCTGACTTCAGGTTTACCTACTATTCCACCTGGCTGCCTACATACTGTGTACCAGGTGTTGGATGCCAGGGATACAAAAACAAAACCAGAACAAATCCTGGAGCTTACATTCTAATAGAGTGAAGGAGGGAGAGTGAAACATGAAATGTCCATTTAAGTAATTAGAAAATGCCCTCAAAACAAGAACACTTAATTTGGCAAGGAGAAAGAATGTTAATTGGTGGGATCAGGAAGGGTTTTCTTATAGGATGTGACACATAAGCTGAGTCTTCTTGAAGAGATTCCAGGAAGCAGAGATGAAGAGAAAGAGCCTTTCAGGGATGGAGGAGGCTATGATTCAAAGGTAGAGGGGTGAGAGATGGAATATCTTGTAAAGGAAACAACAAATGGATCCATCTGGCTGGGCTACACGGTATGTGAAGAAGAGTAATGAACCAGGCTGGAGCCGGGAGCCAGACTGATGACTTCAGATGTCAGACACATATATTTGTGTTTAACCCCACGGGCAACAGGGAGCAACTGGAGCTTCTTGAGCAGCGGAAGGACATGTTTAGGTTTGGGCTAGAGGAATATCAATGTGGTAGCTGGATGGAGGAGGGATAAGAGGAGGGAGAGACAGGAGATCAAGCAGAAGGCAGCTGCAAGGGTCCCAATAAGAAGAAATGAGGGAATTCATTCATGTGGAATAGTTTACTTCTCTCAGAATTTGTAGTCAATACTACACCTTTCCATTCCTTAGTGCCTCGTGATTGGCACAACCTCAAAATGGTCCTTGGACTTTGTGAGATAGCCTCTGGACAAAGAACATAGAATCTGTTCTAGGCAGGCAGCCTTTTGTTCAACAAGAACTTATAAAACATTTACTTTGTATGAACTCTAGCCTAAGTGCAAGGGATACAAAGAAAGGCAAAGGAATCCTCACAGCCCTCACAATTTCTCCTAAAGAGGGAGACCACATGCACATATTTACCGATAAGGTGATACAGAGCACAAGGAAGATAACCCCACAGGAAATAGAGATAAGGAAGGCTCTCCTTCCCCCCATCTCCAGCATGGGGAGGACAGCCAAGAAAAGGCAAGTAGTGAGGGATGGAGAGTCTTTGTTCTGTTTTGCTTTTATATCCCTGCCATCCATGCCTGGCACATAGTAGGTATGCAGGCTGCCAGGTGGTAAACCTCTGGACTTGAAGTCAAGAAGATCTGAGTTCAAATCACATTTCAGACACCTAGTAGCTGCATGACTCTTTGCAATTCACTTAACATCTATTTGCCTCAATTTCCCCAAATGTAATATGGGTATCATACTGGTATCTATCTTCCAAGGTAGATAGGTTAAAAACAGATGATATTTGCAAGGGATACAAAGAAGGGCAAAGACACAGTCTCTGCCCTCAAGAAGCTTATATTCTAATGAGGAAGACAACATACAAACTATCCAGTGAATACAGAGCAAAAGGAAGGTAGCCTCATGGGAAACAGAGATAAGGAAGGAGGTCATCCCAGGGAAGAAAGGACAGCCAAGAAAAGACAAATAGTGGGAAATAATGTGTCTTCTAAAAGAAATAGCAAGAAAGTGTTATTAGATGACAATGAGAAAGATCATAGGGTAAAGTGGGCTTCTCTGAATAATTCCCTATTTATTCTGTACATAGTTGGTACAAATTTGTTTAGTTGTTGCCTCCCCTACTAGATCCTGAACTCCTTGAGCATAGAAACTATCCTTTACCTCTTTTTGTATCTCTAACACTTAACATAGTGCCTGGTACAAAATAGATAATTAACAAATGCTTATTGATGGATTGAATAATTGGCATAGTAAAATACAAAAATACTAGAAGGGTAGGAAGGGGCTAAGTTGTTAAAAAGCCCAAGAGAAGATTTTATATTTGATCCTGTGGAAAAATAAGAATGGAAATAAAACAAGAGAAACCAAGGAATATGAGGGATCTCCATCCCATCAAGGACAGGGAGTTTTATTGAAACACTGAAACATTAAATTTGGGGAGTCCTGTTGAAACATTAAGTTTCCAAGCACGCAAGGAGGCAGAGCCACTCATGAATCATTCATTTATGTGTCCAAAGTTTCTCAGAGTTAGGATTGTGATAAGATTAAAGATAAGAGAACATGTTCATCAAATATTTCATGATATATAAATGGGTTTTAATTATATTTTATGAATAGAAAAATGAATAGGTTAAGGGATTAACTCTAGGCCATGTAACTTGGTTATAAAAGGGATGTGAATGCAGATAGATGTTTTTCTTTCTGTCCTACCTTCCTCGTTTCAAAAAGAGGTACCTTCTCTCCCTCCAATTCAACAAATATTTTTTCATTAATAAAGAATGGATGGATGGATGGATGAATAAAAAGTATATATTAAGCATTTACTGTATGCCAGGAACTACAGGGAATGCTGAAGATACAAACAATCAAGTTGGACAGCTCCTGCCATAAGGAGCTTATATTCAATGGGGAAAGACTACACATAAAGGGGGACTAAGCTACAAAGTTGAGGGGGGGATTTTAGTATTTATGCAGCAGTTTGATTTGGAAATAGCAAGTGTTTCATGGCAACATGGTTCTAGGCAAAGCCCACTTATCAGAACCCTGGGGTCCTGAAATCAGAATCCAACCTCTGATGGGAAAATCTGAATGATCAGGAAGTATGTAAGTCAATGAGCTATAGTAGAAACTGGGCGGCAGCGTGGTATAGTGCGGAAAGTTACTAATTTGGAATCAATGGATCTGGAATCTAATCTTGGTTCTACTACTTATAATTTATATGACCTTGGGGACCATTCACTTGAACACTATGAACTTCAGTTTCTTGATGTATAAAGTGATGGGGAGGTCAGACTAGTTGGCCTTTGAATTGCCTTCCAACTCTCCATCTTTGATCATGTGATTCTATGGTCTCACAATATCATCAGAGAATCCATTCCAGCCAAAAGTGGTAGCAGCCTTCTTGATTACAGACAGTAAATAATTCAACCTGCTTGCAAAGATCTTCGCTGACAGCTTGACCTTTAAAATGTTCCAAAAATCCAAACATCAACCTTGCTATGGGATGAATCTTCCAAGATCTTTCCCTTCTTTAAAATGAGAGATGACTCGTTTGAAAACACAGAACATTTTCCAATCCTTCCTCGGGCCACTCATGGTTAGCCCAAGGCAGTTCTTGTGGGAAGGGAAGAAAGAGGTTTACCTGTGATTCATCACTGGGCTATATTCAAAAACATGAGTAACAGTCCCTCAGAAACTAATCTTGAATCACCAGTCTCACTTGTATTTTGTCTCCTTTGGTGGACGGAGGAAGTCAGTGTTTATTTATTTATCAAAGGCGAAGTCCTATCTTTGATTTGACTAAATCCCCATGAAATCCTCACAATCTGACTGATAAATAGAGCCCTTGGGTCTCACCGGGAGACTTGATCTGTCATGAAGTGTTGGTTGATGAAGTCAGCCAGCAGCCGGGGCCAGTGTGGGGAACAGGGGGACATCCAGCTGTCTCAAAGGCTGATATCCTTTTTTATTTAGGTCAGAATATCCACAGGATTAACTCAAAATATTATAACTACACAGGCAAAAAATCTCTGCTTGCCAAGACCTGATAATCTGAGCTACCTTGCAGCATTTTTTGCTGAATTTTATCTGAAATCTCTCTGTTCAGAAATAAACTGAGGTCACTTTAAGCATTCTGAAGGTTCAGTGATATAATGCTCTGGATACTTCATGATATAAATAGAGTGATATAAATGGAAGGAATACATTGGTCCTGGACTCAAAGGATCTGAAAGACACAATCAGAATTAAAAAGAAACTTTAATGTAAAATTTTATAATTTTTTTTAAAAAGGAGCTAGAGCCACTCATTTATTCAATAGACATATTTTGTGCTGAGTTGCAAAGAAAAAAAAAACAAGAAAACATTTTTTTTTATTTAATAGCCTTTTATTTACAGGTTATATGCATGGGTAGCTTTACAGCATTAACAATTGCCAAACCTCTTGTTCCAATTTTTTACCTCTTACCCCCCACCCCCTCCCCCAGATGGCAGGATGACCAGTAGATGTTAAATATATTAAAATATAAATTAGATACACAATAAGTATATATGACCAAAACGTTATTTTGCTGTTCAAAAAGAATCAGACTCTGAAATATTGTACAATTAGCTTGTGAAGGAAATCAAAAATGCAGGTGGGCATAAATATAGGGATTGGGAGTTCAATGTAATGGTTTTTAGTCATCACCCAGAGTTCTTTCTCTGGGCGTAGTTGGTTCAGTTCATTACTGCTCCATTGGAAATGATTTGGTTGATCTCGTTGCTGAGGATGGCCAGGTCCATCAGAACTGGTCATCATATAGTATTGTTGTTGAAGGAAAACAATTCTCATGCTAAAACAGTTCATATTTCACAAGGCTAGGAATTGATGGGAATATACACAGATAAATATGGGCAAGATATAGTCAAACTATATTGGAGGTGTTCAAAAGCAGATAGGGGATCCTCTCCCCACCACCCATTAGTGTGTTGGGCTGTTAGAAATCTCTTCCTAGAGATCTTTAGTTAGTGGCTTGGATACGCTATACTGGGGAGTCCTTTTGTGCATGGATCGGGCAAGATGACAGCTAAGGTTCCTTCTAATTCTGATATTCTGTGATTCTATAATATCAGAAGCTCTGCAGTACTAACCAGTAAGGAAAGTAGCAAGGACTTCATGTGGACACCACAGCTGAACTTTGGAGGGCATTTTGGTTTCTAAGAGACAGAGGTGAGGAGGAACATCATTGTCACAGAAGACAGGCTGTTTTGTCAACAAGACATTCCGTTTCTCAGCTCTGGGCATTTTCCCTTGCTGACCCTGATATCTCAACTCCAGTTACTGATCTCACTGACTTCCTTTAAGTCCCAGCTAAAATCCCATTTTTTTCCAGAAGGCTTTCTTGACCTCTCTCAATTCTATTGCTTTCCCTCTCAATTACTTCCTTTATGTCCTGTATATAGTTTGCTTTGCAATTATTTGTTTGTATTAAATTATAAACAAAAAATTGTATAAATTATAAATTTTTTTTTGCCTTGTTTTATATTCCCGTCCCTTAGCACAGTGCCTGGCACGTTGTAAGCACTTAATAAAATGATCAAGATTTTATAATAATATTAATAAATAAATCAAGAATTGATTGAGGCATCCCTTTCTTTTATTAATTTCCCCGACAAGTTATAAAGGAGATGTTTGATTTGAAGAGGAGAATATTAAGAGAAACCATAGTCAAAGCTATAAGAGGCATTATAAATCACTGAATCCAATTTAATCATTTAAGGGATAAGGAAAATGAGGCAGATAGATGTTAAGTAATTTGTCTAAGATTACATAGCTAGTTAGTGTCTAGGCTGGAATTTAAAGTCAGATCTTCCTGTCTCTGAGTTTCTAAAAGTCTGTCACATGGGGAATGCATTCCACTTGATCTTCTCTGTCTCCAGAAAATATAAATGAAAGCAAAGAGGGAAGGATTTCGCGAAGAAAGATTTAGAATTGAAATCAATTTTTTAAAAAATTCCCAGCAATGAGAGTTTCCCCAGAGTAAAACTGACTACCTTAGGAACCAGTGGATTTCCCTCCAGTGGAAATCTTTAAGTCAAACTTTTGGGCTTTAGAAGCAACTGTTCAGATGCTACATGGAAATGATGGCTTCTGAGGTCCCTTCATATGCAAAAATTCTGTGATTCAAGTATTTTCATAGGTTCTTTTTCAACATTTGTTTTCCTTTATAGGCAAACTTCTTGACTAAGAGGCCAACATCTCTTTCTCTATCTACATTACTATTTTCTTCTTTAATTCTGAAATTGATTTCAAAGTCCATAAGGCCACATGAGCTACCTTCTCTAAGGTCTCCAACAGCCTTTGCGAAACTCAATCCACATGTCTTTTTCTTTCACTTCATCTTCCTCCATTTCCATTTGCATCACATGAGATTTCTTCAACCTTTCTTTAATTGGGTTGCAGTATGGCTGGAGGGTGTATTGGACAGAACATGGCCCTCGAGTCAGGAGGAATGAGTTCAAATTGAGTCTCAGATACTAATATGTGACACTGGGAAAGATACTTAACTCCCAATTGCTTCACACACTCACACACAAAAATGGGTTTCCATAGCACTGCAAGTTCTTTCTTCTTCATCTGATCTGACAGGCTTTCTTTTAATTTGCTTATCTTCATTTTTTAAAAATCATCATTGATTGACTATGAAATATATATATATATATATATATATATATATATATATATGAAAGCAAGTCAAATCTTATCAGGAAATAATTAAGGATGCATTTTCTTTCCAAACCATAGAAATCACATGAGAAACAAGTGGAATTTAGAGGTAATCTAATCCAATCTCCTTATTAAGTATGGGATGAAATCAAGATCACATAAGACAAATCTAGAGCTACAAGGAAAGTACAGAGAGCTAAATGACTTCTCTGACCCCATCCTCAGAAGAAATAATACAACTAGGATTTGAATCTAGAGCAGCAAAATCTCAAGAATCATAGAATTTAGAGATGAAAGTTTTTAAAATTTTAATTTAAAATTTAAACTTTTTTAAAAAAAATTTAAATTAAAATTTAAAAATAAACATGCTTATTTTATAGAAGAGGACATGGAAGGTGACGTGACTTACCTAAGTCACACAATTTGTAAAGAAAGGAGTCAAAATTGTGCTAAGATCTTTGGACTCCAAATCCAGTACTCTTTCTGTTACCCCATGTTACCCCATTCCCAAATACCTCATGAATCATATTCAAACTCTTTGTTCTCTCATGTGCCTGAGTAGCATTCCTTCATAGGTTCCTCAGCTTCATTTACCAAAAATATTCTTCCAGAAGCCACAAATCTAGGAAATTATTCATTAAATACTTATTAGGTTACATTTTAAATACCCTTGCTCTTGTTATACAGGAATATTCTAGTGATTTCCCTCTATTAATATGTCGCAGCTAATTGATATGGTAGAAAAAATGTTAGACTTAAAATCAGGAAGACCTGATTTAGAATCCTACTTAACACACTCACTTTGTGACTCTGGACAGATCATCTACCCTCTTTGTAGCCGATCTTCTTCATCTGTAAAATAGGGATCATAATACCCCTACCTTAAAAGGACTCTTGGGAAGATCAATTAAGACAGCTAACAAACATGTATTAAAGGGTTTGTGTCAACAATTAGCTAAATGTCGGGGATACAAAGAAAGGCCAAAACAATTTTTGCCTTCAAGAAGGTTAGATTTCTGATGGAGAAACAACATAATAAAATGTATACAAAGTCAAAGTAGAATATAATATGGAGACCTTACAGCATCATATAAATGCTAGCTATTATAACTGCTACTATAATAGCTCTGGCATACTGAGGGAAATGCAAGGCTCAGAGAAGAGGCAGAGGCAGGACCAACCAATGATTGGGGTCAATGAGAGGAAGGTAACAGGTGGCCAAAAAAATGCCGCTCTAATCAATTCCTATTTCATTTCTTTTTTCTCTTTTTCCTCTGCTAACCAGAATGTCCTTGAATTGGAAAGAACAGAGCAGAAGAAGATAATTGGAATCTAATTACCAAGCCAAGGAGGAAAAGAGTAATCAAACAATAATCCTTTTTCAAACCTTATCTCACCCAAACTGGAAGTCGGGGACTACTAGTGGTTCTCCTCCTCCTCTGATGAACTGTAACCTATTCTGCTTCTTACCTGGATTCCATAGGCAATCTGGTCCCCATATTAATGCTGAAAAATATGGACCCCTGATCAAATTAACCCACCTCCCATGCTTAAGAGACCTATCCATTTCAGACTCCCTAATAGGCTAGATCATCATTCCCAACATTATAGCACTAATTAAGTATCTATTTTATCCCAAGCACTGTATTCTACTCTGGAAATAGAAATGATAAAAAGTGGCATAGACCTTGTTCCTAAGGAATTTACATTTTATATTAAAAGACAATAAATACAGACATATAAAAATCTACTAAAAATCACCTAATTCTTTTGACAATTTCAAGTCTTTTGGTCAATGTGAACTATCCTCAGGCACCCAAATAATTAAAAGACAAAGACTGGACAAGCCATTGTCAGCGATTTAGCAAAGATAATTGAGAACCAAAGTTGTATCATAGAATGGTAGAAGGTAAAGCAGATTGTATACTAGATAGCATTTAGATGATGCTTTCTGGCTTTCTGGTTTGCAAACTTCAAAAACATACATTATCTCATTCAATTCTCACAACTCTAAGAAGTATGTACTATTATTATTCTCATTTTATGAATGAGGAAACTGAGGCAGACAGTTGAGGTGATTTTTCCAGAGCCATATAGCTAGTAAATGCATTGTGTTATATGTGATCTCAAATGCTCCTGACTAGGTATCATGTTCTAACTATTGCCCCACCAAACTACCTTAATTAAATTAGTAATATCTTGAATTGGGAATCAAGGGCATAAGATAATAAAGTGTGCAAATCATAGGCTAGTGAACTCAACTAGGAAAATTGCAGGACAGATTATTAAATGGATGGTTAGTGGATCCAGAAAAGGAGACAAAGATCACCCCAAAAAATAACATTTCATGAGACCTCTTCAACTGGAGCCATGACTATTCCATTCCCAAAAGGAATTTCTAAGACAACATATTTGAAAAGTAGTGATTTAGTCTCTACTTAAATACCTCCAAGACCAGGAAATTCCCCACATCTGGAAACAACTCATTCAGATTTCAGATAGTTCAAATTGTTAGGAAATTCTTCTTGTCATCAAGCCTGAATTTTCCTTTTTGCAACTTCTCTCTCGTGTACTGTAGGGCCAAACAAGTCAGATGTTATGTTATTTCTATGTGTAGTCTTTCAATTGAAGAAAGTTAGATTCCATTCTTATTCCAAGTCTTTTCTTCTTCATGTTACACATCCTCAGTTCTCTCAACTAAACCTTAATTGATATAGATTCTAGTTCTTGTCAAAGACTGGTCTACTCTGGACACTTTACAGATTATCAATCTCTTTAAATTGCACTATGTCTTGTACAGAGTTACTAGACTTGGAAATAAAAAAAATTTGTAGATAAAATTTACCTAAATTTTAGCAAAACATTTCATAAAGTCTTTCTTTCTAGCTCTGTGGAAAAGGACAGGAAATAGAAAGATGTGAGTTAAAATGAAAATATAATAGTCTGATAATCCAACCAGACAGAGACTTATCATCAGAAGGCTGGCCATGAATTTCAGTCAGAGCAAGTCATTCTGCTATTTCTTAAATTATGATGATCCCTAACTGTGTGACCCTGGGCAAAATCACTTAACCCCAATTACCTCAGGAAAAAAAAATCATGATGAGCTTCATAACATGGTATATATATATATATATATATATATATATATATATATATATATATATATTTTTTTTTTTTCCCCTGAGGCAATCGGGATTAAGTGACTTGCTCAGAGTCACACAGCTAGGAAGTGTTAAGTGTCTGAGATCAGATTTGAACTCCTGACTTCAGGGCTGGTGCACTATCCACTGTACCACCTTTATAACAGGTTATAATTTGAGGCTTGCTCAAAGCAGATTTTTTTCTGGCTTGATATGCATTTTTTTACAAGGGCTACATACATATACACACACATACACACACATTAAGGAATGTGTATAGGAAAAAAATAAATGCTTATTAATTTTTAAAACTACTTTTAAAAGAAACATACTATGCCTCTAAAAAGGAATCAGCACAAAACCACCACCTGTCTCTGTGAACAGAGCACTTAAGGCAACAAAATCCCAGATCCTTGAATTACTGAACATAATGTCATTGTAATGGAATTGCGTGGCTTTCCATCATACTTGCTTGTAGTAGATTGATAGGCTGTCTCTTTTATAGAAATGGGGCTCTCATCCTTTCCCAGAATTTTCTCTGCCTGACATTTCCCATGAGAAATGATATTCTATGCTCCCTCTACAAATTGCAGCAGCTTCCACAAAAATTTTGTGCTAGGGAGTAGACTAGGGCACTATGACATTGGAGGTGTCAAACCATTTACATGTGCCTGAGGAAGACAACGTCCCTGCCAAAAAAACAAAAAAAGCCTTTATCTCAGTGCTCCCCAACATCTGGGAAGCCTCAGGCTGTCCTAGTACCTAGTGCAGTTTCCTCCATTAGTTTAGTGCACGTTCCTAGAAGTGTTGGTTACAATATTATTCAAAAGAGGTCAGTTGTTGCTTTATATCTTTCTCCTATCCCACATTCAACTCCCTAAATCTGGTGCCTTCTCTCTATATGTGTATATATCACTCTATCTATGTTCGTTCCCATGTCTAAATCCATCTCTCACAGTAGCTCTATGTTTCTGTATCTGTCTCTGTCTGTATCCATGGTTATGTCCATGCCTGTCTCCCTGTTTCTCATTTTTGCTTTCTTTCTGTTTTATTGTCTTTTTCCATCTCTTGCTCTCTTATGCTTCTGTTTCTGTGTCTGTATTTATATATCGTGTTTTTTCTTCCTCTTTATCTCCATCTCTTTTTTCCCTTTCTCTTCTTTCCCTCTCCTTTTCTCTCTTCTTTCTTCTCTGTTCTTCTCTCTCTCTCTCTCTCTCTCTCTCTCTCTCTCTCTCTCTCATTATGTCTTACCATTTTTCTTTCTACTTCTTTCTATTTGTCTCTATGCCTCTGTATTTATATCGCTGTCTGTATCTGTCCCTGTTTTTTTTTCTATCTTTCTTTCTTCATGCCTCAGAACTTTGGTTTCATCAGTGTAGAAAACTCAGCATATACTCTCTCTGCCGAGGCAGACCAGTACATGTTCTGCAATTTCTAGTTCTAAAAAGTTGCCTGGAGGCACTAAAAGGTTTAATGATTTATCAAGGATCACACAGTCAGTGCTGGTTGAAGGCAAGACTTGCAGCCAGCTCTCCCCAACTGCAGGATTTGTATCTACAACATCATAGCTGCCTCTCACAATCATCCATCTTCATTTCATTTTCAATAAGAGATTAAATCATCTAGAATAAATTTAAAAAATAAAAATCCAAATGAATAAAATTATCCAAATCACTTATTAAAGAAATGTAGATTAAAACCATTCTGAGCTTCTGCCTTACACCTTTCAAGTTAATAAAAGTGATAGAAAAGAAAAGTGATCATTGATGAAGGAACTTCAGGAAGACAGACAGACTTTTGGTGGAACTATGATTTGACTCCACCACAATCACCCTGCCCCCAAAGCCTATCATACATATCCTTTTAATCAACAATGTCCCAACTAAGCCTATATCTCAAAGAGATTCAAAAAAAGAACAAAAAGACCCAGGTAAGCAAATGTATTTGCAGGAGCTGTTCTTGTTGCAGTCAAGAACTAGAAATAAAAGAGACAGCAGGGGGATGATTACACACTAATTGAGTAACAACTAAGAAATTATGCATACAGATGTAATAGAAAATTATTATAAGAAATAATGAAAGATGTGGTTCCAGAGAAGCCTGGGAAGAAATGAATGGACTGATTCATAGTGAAATGATTAGAATTTGGAAAAATAATTCATATAATAACAACAATATTGTATGAAATAACTTGGAGAGATTTAACAATTCTGACCAATGCAACAATAAAAAATAATTATCCTCCAGATGACTGATGATAAAACTTGTTTTTCTTTTCTTTGAACTGTTTTTCTTTTCTACAGGGAGGAATATTTGGGGAAGAAAGGAGTCTGAAAGAGGATTTAAAAAATTAAAATAAGCCCCCAAAGGGGTCACAGAAGCATTTTTTCAATACAGAGAAACAGAAGAAAGTTAAAAACAATACAGACAAGAAGGACAGATTTGAAAGTGAAAGACTGAATTTATTGTATACAATTTTGAAAGACAAACTATGAATAAAAGCTCACAGGTCTTGGAATACTATATATTGAATATCAAAAGACTTAGGGTTGAAACCAAAAATATCACATTTAGCGAAATTAACTATAATTCTGAAAAACAACAACAACAAAAAGTACATAAAAATAATTGTCAGGTTTTCAGGATTTTGTTGCAAAAAAAATAAAACTGAATTTAATAGAAAATTTGACATATAAGAGCCAAGAAAATAAGTTAAACATCAAAGATTAATTTCAAGGGACTCAATAGGGACAAACTGTTTATATTTTATATGTGGAAAAGTAAATCATAAGTCTAAGATTCCCATTAGTAATTCGGTAGTTCAAAAAAAAAAAGAAAGAAAGCTGAATATGATTTGATTCTAAAAAACAAAACAACGTAGGAAAAGGTAAAAACAGTAATTATGTTATACAAATGAAATGCAAGAGCAATAACAGAAATAGAGAAATTAGATGGGGAGGATGACTGGTAGTTCTAAATCCTACTTACATAGGGAATGGGTCAAAGAGGAAATTATATGTGTGTGTGTGTGTGTGTGTATGTGTGTATAACAGCAAAGAAAGCTAGTCCATAGAAGTGAAGAAGAGTCAGCAGAGATAGAAAATTAGAAATACACACAAACATAATATCAATGATCAAAAGTAGAATTTACTAGGGAAAAAAAGGGCAAAACTATTTTATAGAACTAGAAAAATAATAACAAAATTCATCTGGAAGAACAAATTGGGAAGAGAAATTAGAGTGATGTAAAAGGAAGTAGAAAAAGCTAATGAGGAGAAGAATGCCTTGAAAATCAAAATTGGACAAAAGAAAAAGGAGGCACAAAAGTTCACTGAAGAAAATAACTCCTTAAAAATTATATTTGAGCAAAAGGAAATTAATGACTTTATGAGAAATCAATAAACGATAAGACAAAACCAAAAGAATAAAAAAATAGAAAATAATGTGAAATATCTCACTGGAAAACAACTGACCTGGAAAATGGATCTAGGAGAGATAGTTTTAAAATTGTTGGTCTACCTTAAAGCCACAATAAAGGAAAAGGAGCTTAGACATCATCTTTCAAGAAATTATTGAGGAAAACTGTCCTGATAATCTAGAACCAGAGAATAAAATAGAAATTAAAAGAATCCATTGATCACCTTCTGAAAGGGATCCCAAGAGGAAAACTTCTAAAAATATTATAACCAAATGCTGGAACTGCCAGGTCAAAGAGAAAATATTACAAGTTCTAGAAAGAAACAATTAAAGTTTAGTGAGTCACAGTCAGGATAACACAAGCTTTAGCAGCTTTTACATTAAAGGATCAGAGGGCTCAAAATTTGAAATTTCAGAGAACAAATAGCTAGGATTACAACCAAGAATCACTTACTCAGCAAAGCTATATAATCTTTTGAGGGAAAGGTGGATATTCAATGAAATAAAAGACTTTCAACTATTTATGATGAAAAGATCAGAACTGATTAAAAAATTTGATTCTCAAATACAGGTCTCAGGAGAAGCAAAGTTTCCCTCAGAAAAGGGAAATCACAAGGGGTTTAAAAGTTTAACAGGTTTATATTCCTACATGGGAGGATGATACTTCTAACTCAGAAGAACTTTCTCATTGTTAGATCAGTTAGGAGTGGGTAAGTAAGTAGGTAGGTAGATAGATAGACAGATAAATTTGGATATCGATACACACGGAGGGCACAAGCATAAGTTGAATATGAAGGGATAATATTTTTTAAAATAAAATTAAGTGGTGAAAGAGAGAAAAGGAAAAGGAGAGGTGGAATGGCATAAATTATCTGCCATCCAAGAGGCAAATAAAAGCTTTTACAGTGGAATGAAAGAGGAAGATGGAAGGGGAGTAAGTGAACCTTAACCTCATCAGAATTGGATTAAAGAGGAAATAACATACACATCTATATGCATATTAAAACCAGTCTTATCCTGCAGAAGAGTAGGAGGCAAAGTCGATAAAAGAAGGGGGGAGGGTGCTAGAAGAGAGGATATTTTGAAGGAGAGAGTAGTAAGAAACAAAACAATTTTGAGGAGGGACAGGGTAAAAGAAGAGAATATAATAATTGAGGGGATATAGTTAGCCATAATTATGAAAATAATTTTGAAATAAGCTTCTCTGATGAGGGAAGGTCTCATTTCTCAAACATATAGGGATCTGAGTCAAATTTATTAAAAACAAAAAACAAAAGCCATTTCCCAGTTGATAAATGATCATATATATATATATATATATATATATATGTATGTATATATATATATATGTGTGTGTGTGTGTGTGTGTGTATATATATATATATATATATATATATATATATATATATATATAAACAGTTTTCAGATGAACTAATCAAGCTATTTATAGCCATAGGGAAAAATACTCTACTGATTGAAGAGATGCAAGTTGAAGCAATTCTGAGGTACTGTCTCATACCAATTATATTGATTCATGAACCAGAAAGGAGGATGACAAAGACTTGAAAGAAGATGGGGGGAATGAGACATGGATACATTGTTGGTGAAATTGTAAACTGATTCAACAATTCTGTAGGGGAGTTTGAAACTATGTCCAAAGGGCCATAAAATCATGCATGCCCTTTAATTTAATAACACCACTGCTAGGGCTATATTCCAAAAGAGATTTTATAAGGGAGGAAGGGACCTCTGTTTGTGTGTGTGTGTGTGTGTGTGTGTGTGTGTGTGTGTGTATAAAAGCTCTTTTCCCAGGGCAAAGAATCAGAAATTGAGGGATTGTCCATCAGTTGAGGAAAAGCTAAATATGTTGTGGGTATGTGATTATGATGGAATTCTATTCTATAGGAAATGATGAGCAGGATGCTCTCAGAAAAAGCTCAGAAGTCTTCCAGTAATTTTTGCAAAGTAAAAAAAAATTTTACTATGTACAAATTAAGAAAAATATTGTAGGAAGATCATCTCTAACTGACTTTGCTATTCTTGGCAATACAATGATCCAGGACTACTCTGAAGGACTTGGATGAAAAATGCTATCCATACCCAAAAAAAAAAAAAAAAAAAAAAAAACCTGATTGTGTCCAAATACAGATTGAAGCTTTTTTTTTAATTTTATTTTTACTGAAGCTTGGTTTTTTAGTGGGGAGGGGAATATATATTTTCTTTCTCAATATGGCTTTTATGGCAATGTCTTACTTAATTTCACATGTGTATTATCAACAGAGGGGAATGGGGAAGGAGGAAAATAGAGAATCTAGAACTCAAAGTTTTAAAAAACAATTTTTAAAAATTTTTTACAAGTAACTGGAAAAAATAAAATATTAAAGAAAGAGGAAAAAAATAAAGAATAAATCATTTGGACCAAGTCTTTATAATTTAGTGGGACCTGTCAGGGCTTATATAACTGATTCGAATATCTCCCATTCTATAATTCAGGTATGGCCTTCAAGATATCCACATTGGAGGACCTAACCTGTCTGTTGTAATGATGATGATCATAACAATCATAACAATAATTTGTATTTTAGTGTATGGAGTACAAACCTCTTTCCTCATGTCAATCTTATGAAGTCAATAGGGCAAATTTTAATACTTTGATATTTCCTGGTATTTTTCAAACCTCAATTCAGCTGCTGACTCCTGTCTGAGCTCATTTTTGATCCCCCAAATTCTAGGAACTTCCTCTTCCCTTTAAAAATGTTTCTTTGACTTTATTTTCTGAGGGGGGATGGTTAATATATTAATTTGTATACATATTTGTCCCCTTTTACAGCATATGTTTAAAGGTGGGGACTCTTCCATATTTATTTTTTGCTATTCCTAGAATCTAGCACACTGCTGGCATATAGTAGGTACCTATAAATACTTGTTAATTGATTGATGAAGAAAGAGGTTCAAAGATAGCAATGTAATCACAGATAAAGTTAACAACCTTCTAGAACTTCAGATTTTTGAAGGGATGCCACCTGGAAAATGAATTAAAAACATTCTGTTCCCTGTCCTAAAGCGGGGGAGAAGAATTAGCAGCAATAGGGAAAATTTCTTAAGAGATGTGTTTAGAGTTGAAGACAAGTAACTTACTGTTGAGTGATCTGAACTACAATGAGTCAGTTTCTTCTTCACTCAATCAACTAGGCCCTTGAAAAAGACTGTTCAGGCCGTCTTTGGTATTCATAAGCCATGGCATTCCTTCTCAAACAACAAATCTGTTTTCAGTCAAAGGAGTCCTGCCTTATTAACAACCAAAAACAAACAAAACAAAACAAAAACTCCTTAAATGGGTCTCAGATTTTATTCTATTCTTTCACATTTTTTTAGTCTCTTTATCACATCCTAGTCCATGGAAAATTGGTCTCAGATCCCAGTAAGACATGGATTCAAATCTTACCTGTGACACATACTTGATTGAGTGACTCTGGGAAAGTTGTTTGGCCTCTTAAGGATCTGTCTACATATTTATTACCAAGAAGATGCTTCAATAATAATATCGTGTCCATTTAAAAATAGATCTTATTCCACTTTGATAGAGGAAGTTTCCCCATCTGGGAGACATAATAATGGAATTATGGCTACAGTTCCTGTCCTTATCCCCAGTGCGTAATGTAGCATGTGCCATAGAAAGTGCTTAAAAAATGCTTATTGTTTGACTGATGCTTGGTGCCCAAATATTTTCTACCTAGAACTGAGTGTCAGGCCTAGAGTCAGGAAGATTCAATTTTCTAAATTCCAGTTTGGTCTCAAACACTTATTAGCTGTGTGACTTTGGGCAAGTCACTTAACTCTTTTTGCCTCAGTTCCTCATCTATAAAATGAAATGGAGAAGGAAATGGCAAAGCTTCATTATCATTGCCAAGAAAACCCCAAATGTGGTTATGGAAAGTTGGATGCAATTGAAAAAAGGACTGCACAGAGATGAGTAGGTATGGGAAAAGGATAATGGGAGGGAGGGATATTATTCATTATCATCTTTTTTCCCAAACATCTTGAAGGGATCAGATGAATTTTTGATATTTCCAAGGATTGCTCAGCCAGCAGCCTCCTAACAAGTGGACAAAGGTTTGAGTAAATGCCAGCTTCCCCTTAAGCTAACTTCCTTTGACCAACAAATCAATTCAGCTTTGAGAAAGAATGTTGTTGAGGGAATTCCCTTCCAGCTCTGAGCTTCTGTGATTCTGGTAAAATGTGACCCTGAAGACATGAACTTTTCATTCATTAAACCCATGAGTGTTGGACCAAGCACAGGGAGTCTAGGCCCAGAGGGGAGAACAAAACCTTGAATCTAAATTCCCCCATGGAGGGAGATTCCCAGGGCAGGTTTTATTAACCCCCAATGTATCCCATTTATTTGAGACAACATGAAATCTCTCCATTCTGTGGGTGACTAGTCTCTAAAAAATTGTAATTGAAGTTTACATAGAGGGCAATGGAGAGGCACAGGCTGGATATCGACTGGCTGCAACACCTTAGAAATAAAGAATGATGGGAGATAAAGGGGGAAAAGGATAATCTCAAGGAAAAAAAATCTATGTACTGAAAAATAAACTAGTTGCATGAAAAGAGAAAGGGACAATAGATGGACAACTGATATATTCTATTTGCATCTTCCAAATGTCAAAGGAAAACAGGAAGGCCCCAAGCACATTCAGTGAACCCCCTGTTTCAAACTTCTGGGAGGCTAGAAGACAAGACCAGATCAGTCACAAAATGGATGGAGTCAGGGGCAATTTGCTTCATTAGAGAGAAAAAACCTATTGATGACATCATAGGACAATAGATCAAGAACTAAAACAAACCTCAGGGGCCTCATTTTATAGATAAAAAACCTGAATTGACTGCATTTCAGAAGACACTTAGTAAAAGAGTAAAGTTTTTTTGAGGCAATCAGGACTTTAAAAAAAAATCTTTCCCAGAGTCACACAACTAGTAAGTGTTTGAGATCAGATTTCTATTAAGGTCCTCCTAATTCCAGGAGCAGTGATGCAATAAAATCCCTTTATTTGTTCATGTGTTGGCCAAAGGAAAGTTGTAAAAGGGGAAGTGAGAGACCTGAGATTAGAAGCTAGGCAACTCCTACCATAACAATTATCAAGGTTTTCCTTTATTAATTTTATAATTAAAATTAACTTTTTTCAATCAACAAAAATCATTTTCTCCCACTCCTAATTCCTCTCTATCTCCCCCCAAAAAGAAAGAAACCTGTCTTGTTATAAATACACACACACACACACACATCTATTTATCAATGGATAGAAGAGAGAGAGGGAAAGAGAATGAGAAACAGAGACAGAGACAGATGGTTATATGTTCAAGTAAAGTAAAACAACTCTCCTCACTGGCTATATGTATGTATGTGTATATATACACATACACATATGTGTGTGTATAATGTATATGCATGTACACATATAACATACACACATAAATATATACATACATATATATATATATATATATATATATATATATATATACATGCACACATGTGTGTATACCTATAGCTAGGTGGCCCAGTTGGTAAAGCACTGGTCCTAGAGTTAGATACAATTGAAAAACAAGAATATTTATAGGTGTGGCTGTGTTTCTGTATCTGTTTTAAATATGTACATATGTATATAAACATATATATGCATGTAGGAATTGTGCTTCATCATGAAGCCTCTGGAATATCATTGCTTTGGTCAGAGTTCCTAAGTCTTTCAAAGTTTCCTTTATGTTTTTGTTATTATAGAAATTGTTGTTTTGGTTCTGTTCATATTACTCTTGCCTCAGTTCATATGACTCTTTCTGGATTGTCTCCTTGACCATTTCTCAGACAGCATCATAGTGTTCATTCATAGTTACACATAATAACTTGCTCAGACATTCCCCAATTGACAGGTACCCCCTCAATTTCCAGTACTTTCCCCCCCACAATTAAAGAAGTTATGTTTTATACATGTGCACAAGAAAGTACCAGAAAGTGTTACCATCACCACCTATAGCCAACAAAATGCCCATATAAATTTCATGTCATTTTATTAATTTCAGGCACAGACATCACATTTTAGAAATAATGTTGAGAAGTTGAAGCTGGTTCATAGGCTTATGTTCCTACCAAACAAAGTGGATGAAGAATCTGGGAAGACAAAGCCTGAAAATAAAATTTGGGGAGAATAAGATAAGTTCAAAGTGCTATCAAATGGAAGTTTGAACCCAGCAATAAGAACCAAGAATACAGATAAAAATGGAAAAGGATGCACTCAGTCTGGATACAAGGAGAGAAGTTTGGAGCCACACCGAAGTGAACTGGGCTGACTCAGGAGGAAGTGAGTTTCTCTTCAATGAAAGTATCAAGCCAAGACTCCTTGACTACTTGTTGGGCACATTGTAGAGGGGAATGACTGTACAGCTACAGTTAGATGCCTCTGGAATACATTGTATTCTAAGATCCTGAAATTTTATAATAGTTCTTCACGATGGTTTTAGCTGAAGAAGTGGCCCTTCTCACTGTCAGAGCCAACTCCTCCACATATATTGTAGGTATTATCTCCTGCTGTCTTCTCTAACAGATATTCCCCACTATCTTCTCTACTATTTCTTTTCAGTTTCTTCCTATCTACCAGCTCCTTCCCTGCTGAGTAAAAACATACTAATACCTGTTCCATATGCAAGGAATCCTCATTAAATCCTTCTATCCTTACCAGTTATCATCCTGTATCTCTCTTTATAAATAAACTCTATTAAAAAGCCATCGACATCCTATATTCTTTTCTAAGTTCTCTGCAATCTAGCTGGGAACCTCTCATCCAACTAAAACTGACCTAAATGCGCATGGGGTGGAACAGTGAATAGAGTAAGTCAGGAGGACCTGAGTTCAAATCTGGACTCAGATACTTCCTAGCTGTGTGACCTTAGGCAATTCACTTGACCCCAATTGCCTTAGCAAAATAAACAAACAAATAAATAAATAAATACATAAACAAGATAAAATAAAATTGTTGTACCAGTATTCAGCAGAGAAATTGATCTATAGTTTTCTTTCTGTGTTTTAACTCTTCCTAGTTTAGGGTTAGGGTTAGGGTTAGGGTTAGCACCATATTTGTGTCATAAAAGGAGTTTGGTAGGATTCCTTCTTCACCTATTTTTTTTTTCCAAATAGTTTACATAGTATTGGAATTACTTTAAACATCTGGTAAAATTCACTTGTGAACCCATGTATCCCTATGGATTTTTTCCTAGAGAGTTCATTAATGGCTTGTTCAATTTCTTTTTCTAAGATGTGATTATTTAGAGTTTCTATTTTCTGATTTGTTAATCTAGGTAATTTATATTTCCATAACTGTTCATTGATTTTACTCAGATTCTCAGATTTATTGGCATATAATTCAGCAAAATATTTCCTAATGATTGCATAAATTTCTTCTTCAGTAGTATTGATTTTACCTTTTTCATTTTTGATACTAGATATTTGGCTTTCTTCTTTTTTTAACCAAATTAATCAATGGCTTAGCTATCTTATTTTTTTCATAAAACCAGGTCCTAGATTTATCAGTTAAATAGCTGTGGATTTTTTTTAACTTTAAATTTTATTATTCTCAACCTTTGATTTTCAGCATTTCCAATTTGTTGCTTCAGAATTTTTAATTTGTTCTTTTAAAGTTGTTTTTAGTTATATGCCTAATTCAGGAATCTTTTTTTTTCCATTTTGTTGTTGTCAAAGGGTTAGAGAATTTAAAGAAATAAAATTTCCCCTAAATACTTCCTTGGTTGCATCCCCCAAATTTTGGTATATTGTGTCATTGTTGTCATTCTCCTTAATGAAATTATTGATTATTTCTATGATTTGTTCTTTGACCCAATTATTCTTTAAAATTAGATTATTTATTTTTGAAATGATTTTAATCTATCTTTCTACTGTTTTTTGCTGAATGTAATTTTAATTGCATTATTATATGAAAATAATAAATTTAATAATTCTGAACTTTTACATTTGATTTTGAGGGTTTTATGTCCCATTGCATGGTCTATTTTTGTGTAGTTGTCATTTTCTTCAGCAGATTTTTGTATCTTTTTTTCCATTTGGAAATTTCCATTTCCATTTCCAATTCTCTTTTTTAAGCAGTTTTCTAAGTTGTTGACTTTTTTTTCATAATTGCCTTACATAATTCTCATTCCTTTTCCCAATCTTTTTTCTACCTCTCTTATATGATTTTTAAGTTCCCTTTTTGACTTGTCCATGAGTTCTTTCTGGACTTGAGACCACTTTCCCATTTATCTTTGGGATTTTATCCATAGGTATTTTGACATTGTTGCCCCTCTTCTGAGTTTGTGTCTTTGTCTTCCATAATCACCACAGGGAATATGGTCACCATAATAACTTTCTGTGGTCAGAAAAACAAGAAGAAGAACAATTAATAGTTATGGGTACAATAGCTATATCTATATATAATACAGATTATATATGTGCCACATATTTATATGACTATATGGCACATACATAATCTGTATATAGACTGTAGTTTTTCTCCATCCTGATATTTCTATCTCTAATAGATACATAAACATGCAAATATATGTGGTTGATATGTGATCCTAGATTAGTTATAGATGTAGCCTACAGAGTGTCAGAGTTCCCTAGTCACCTCTCAGGACACTATATGCAACTTACCCACTGAAAATTTAATTATTTGGAAAATCATCTTTCTCTCTCTTTCTTTTTTCTGGGAGGATAGATTTTTTTTTCTTTCCTTTAAATTTGAGCTCTGCTCCCTGTTAGAAGGAGACTTTTTGTATCAGTGGCAATAGGCCTAGTTGTTTACCGACTACTGTACTAATGTTGCCCTGAGACCCACAATGGCTACTGCTGTCAGATTCTAGGGGGGTGAGTGAAGAATGAAACTGAGGGGCTGGTAACATGCCTAGTGCTGAGCTTATGTCCTAGTGGTGGTGTCTGGAATGTGATGAAGTCAGGTGGGATATTTCTGTGTTTCCTCAGGGCTACACTGAAGTACATGTAGTTGGGCCTATAGAGAACACTGATTTGTACCAGGGCCACAAGAGAGCATATAGTGATTCCCAGAACTGGAATCCAAAAGTTTTGCCAAGGCATGCAGGGAGCTCGAATATTGGCAATAACTTACTCTACTATCCTATGGCTCAGGATCTCCCGCTAATTTTCTGAAGTGGGAAGTGTTGCCAGCTCACTGGGAAATTTCTCATCTTGAATTGCACCCTCTACTTTCCCAAAAGGGACTTCTCCTGTTGATCCTCCAAGTTTCCTGGACTAAAAGATTGTTTCACTCTCTTTCCATGATGGTCCCATCACTCCAGGACATGTCTTGGGATACTATTTTATGGTTTCCTGGAGGTGAATATGGGATGATCATAGCAATTCACTGCTTACTCTGACATCTTGACTCCTAGAAGTGAATATTTATTTTGTTTTTTAAAGAAGGGGACCATGGGATGTATTAACTATGGCACACCCACATGTCTTTTTCATGGCCTTGTTCAGCTGGCCCCAAAAGTATTTTCTTATGACATTCAAAAACTAAGACTTGTTATTTGTCCTTCTCACACTGATGCAGTCACTCACCCTCAACCTCTGAACTTGATATTGTCTCTCAGCAGGAATTTGTTATGGAAAGCATTCACTGTGAAATCTTGCCTTTGCCCTAGTTCTACTCTTTTCTGAATCATCCTCAAGAGCATAGCGACAGAATGATAGGCTTAGGAACATCCCTTGAGAATATTTAGGTTAAACTGTATGACACTAAGAATTTCCTCTATGTTATACTAACAAGTGATGCTTTAGACATTGATCAAAGGTTTATAATGATGGGGGTTCACTCTCTCTCAAGGCAGCCCATCCTACTTTAGAAAAATATAATAGGGGGTTGATAATTGGCCAATATTTTGGAATATGTGGTTTGGAGGGGCAACTCTTCTCAGACTTGAGAGTGATTTGGAACAATTATTGCACCTATGTCTCATAGATATGGATATATGGCATATACATAATCTATAAAAGACTGTAGTTTTTCTCCACCTGTATAGCTCTACCTCTAATAATATATAGATGTGGTTGATATGTAGACCTAGATTAGATATAGATGTGTAGCAGAGTTAATGGTAGAGTTCCCCTGGTAACCTCCCAGAACAATATGAAGAAATTTGATGTTTGGGGAAAACCAAACAATATCCTTACTGGCCTCTGAACAGGAAAAACTTCTGACCTAGCAGACTTTAACCATTCTGTGATCCTGCCCTCCACCTAGATTGTAAGCTCTCCAAAGATAGGGCCTACTTCACTTTTGCCTTTGTGTCCACATCACCTCACAGTTCCTTGTACACAGGAAGTGCTTAAAAATGTTTGATTGATTGACTCAAAAGAGAATGCATAAAAGAGAATAATAAATAATAAGTCTGGCTATGTCAGAATGGCTTTAAATTACTGAGGAGCTCACATGTAGGCAAGTGAAGCTATCGGCAAAGTTGATTTTATGGTATACATATTGACCACAAAAAACATATTTTATGACAAATTTAGTCCTTGTTGTTGCTCCTGATTAGCATCAACAAACAGACCACCTTGAAGATAAGGACATCTTATGTAGGAAATACCATTGCATAAGTTTAAGAAAACGAAATAGTATATAAACAATTATAGAGGGCCATATAATGGGGAACCCTGGGTGAGGTATAAGACCCTTTAGTCCAGTAAAAGATAGTGGGGAACCTTGGGTGAGGTATAAGACCCTTTAGTCCAGTAAAAGAAACCCTCCTGACATGTCTGGTTTGGCTCACCATCATCCCTAACAGCATATCGGCTGTCCTGAGAAGTCAGGATGCATGACAACCTGTGTTGTAATTAAATCAAGTGGCAAGGAAACATCTGCACACAATAGCAAGTTGTTTATGTAGTTCTGCATGTGCAGAATCCTATAGTTAATGCATGAGCAGTTTGCTATAGTTATATAATTGTATCAGAGTATATAAAACTGAGAAAATTTTGAATGAAGGGACTCCATTTTGACCATCTACATGAGTTCTGCCCCTTCACTCCTCAACCATGATCAGAATTTGAGGTGGTACCAAAATCCTCTAGTGAGCAGTTCCAGACAAACAACAATAATAATATTAGCGAGCATTTATAGAGCATTTTAAGATTTACAAAGTGCTTTACAAATATTGTATTTTAATAATTGTCAGCATATTATCAGTTAATTTATTTCCAAATATATTTGAAATTGACAATATTTTTTGCAACAGGGGAAAATTATTTCAAAATAGTGTATATATGTGTATATACACATATATATTTATATATGTGTATGTATGTGTGTATAGGTACACATATGTCCATACTCTTCTGTGATATTAAATAGATTTTTTAAAATAAACTTTATTTGAATGGGGAAAATAATCAAATATTATTTTATTCTACTCTAGGTAAGAGGAAGGCTATTATCTTACAGCTGAGGAAGCTGCGAAAGACAGAAACTAAACAACTTGTCCAGGTTCACATAGTAAGATTTAAACTCTGGCTTTCCTGAGACTCCCAGACCCTTTGATACCCAGCTGCCTCTAAGAAAAGTTTGATACAACCCTCTAAGCTCAGTTAACATGTGAAAAGGTGGAAACAGGGGAGAAAGGCAAAAATACTATTGTAAATTATGGTTTATGATCAAAATGTGAATGAAGTTAAAAGCTCAGGAATGAACCAGAAGCCATATTGCTCTGTATCATGAATAATTTCTTCAATAAAGGTATTGAATATGGCAGGCAGCTGAAGAGTATTGCAGAAAATGAAACTGAGTCCATCTTAGTCTGCCAGATAGTTTTGTGTACATATGATAGTACTACCCATACCTGGCTCCTTCTCCTACTTTCTGCAGCCTTTATAGAGCATCATGTTACATAATTAATTCATGTATTAATTAGACAGATGGAGACATAGTATATATTTATACCACAAGAGGGTGCTCTGAATATATGCAGGCATACAATTTCCCTTTCTGGCCATCCTAGGCTTTGAGGAGTTCAAAAGTATCTGGCTTTAAATTCTGTGGAAATCTAGAGACTTGACCTGGAAAAGTTCCCCAAATTATCAAAAATTTAAAGCTCCCTTTTCTTCTCTGAACTTCCACACACATCCCCACTTTTGAAGTTTCCCTTAACTCACATGACTGACCTCATTCACAGGACTTAGTCAATTTACTATGGAAATCCATCTGATATATTGGGAGTGAGATCATTAAAAATGGTAACAAAGCAATAAACAAACAAATCAAAGTAAATGAATAGACAAATGAAACTAATGAGAAAAGGGTTTTGAACAGAAAGTTGTAACTTGATGACTGGACAGGATTAGTCCATAAAGAAAAATCACTGAATCAGGAAATCTGAAAACTGGAAGAGTAATGAAGGTTATCCAGTCCAAGCTTTGAAAAGAAAAGAAAACCATTTGTCAGTTTCATGGTAGCAGGCTATCTAATCTTTGCTTAAGTAGCTCCAAGGAGGGGAGATGCTCACTTCCCAAAGCAGCTCAGGTCACTTTGGAATTGCCTTAATCTTCAGGAATTATTTTCTCTGACAATTTTTCACTGTGTTTCTTTGCTTCTTCTGGTTCTGCTTTCTTCACCCAAACAGATTCCTCTTTCAATTTACAGCCCTTCAAATATATCAATGTGGCTATCAAGCCTAATTTCCCCAATCTTCTCTTCTCCATGGTAAACATTTCCAGTTCCTTCAACTGAACCTACGATGGCATTCTTAATGATTCTCCTCCAAACATTCTCCTGATAATCCTTCTTAAACCCTGATACCCAATCTGAACACAGCTCTCTAAAATACATATCTGTATGAATTCACACCACTGATTAAAGAAAGTAAACTCAAGTGAAATAGCAAATTAAAAGAAAAGATAAAGTGAGGGGATATTAATTGAAATTAAACCAGTTCTCTCTAATCTGCTTAAACCAAACCATTTTAACAAAAAAATTTGAAGATGAGGATTAGAGTTGTTATTTTATTGAAATAAGTAATCCCTTGGGTGAAGAAGTAAACCAAAACAAATATAGTGACTCAGTTGTCTTAGAGACAGGTAATGGCACTGTGGGAAAGTAGTAGATCAGACCTCAATTCAAATTCAGTGTCATCATTACAGAAAAGAAAGAGGTACCTCTCATGGCATTTGCTCAGAAAAATTCTTAACCAAAGAAGGGATAGAGGTAATCATAGAAAATAGAATTGAGAATTTGGATTACATAAAATCTAAATCCATTTATTGAACAAAATTAATGCAACTAAAATAAGAAAAGAAGCTACTAAAGAGGGAAAATGGGTATGTTACATATTTCTGAAAAATATGACATTTCAGATATACAGGAAATTGATATAAAATATATAAGCCCCCAAAGCTAATCCCATTAGACATGTAGTTAAATATGTGACCAATTTTATTAAAGAACGGCAAATGCCATATCAAAAGTTGATCCAATCACTAAAAAAATTAATTAAAATAATTGAAGTTTTAACAAAGATGATAAAAAATAAAAATGGTATATGTTGGAAGGGATAGGAAAAGACAGAAATATTGATGGCATTTTGAATTCTTGACCATTCTGGAAAAGATTTATAATCATGAAAAGACATTAATATTTTTATATTTTGATCCAGAGATCCCAGAGTTGGTTATATGCCCCAGTGAAGTTAAAGACAGAAGGAAAAGTTTTCTATATACAAAAATATTCATAGCAGCACTTTCCCATGGTTATAAAAACAAAAAACAACCAAACAGAAATGTGATGATCTTCAGTTGGATTGTGGTTGTGTAAATTGTGACAAATGAATACACTATAGTATTAGGCCACAAAAATATATGGAACTCATATAAATATAGAAATATTTAAATAAACTAATAGAGAATAGCCTTATTTAATCAGAAGAAATAAATGCATAATAATTATAAAAATGCAAATGGGGAGGATCAATCAATCACAAAAAATTATTGTGTCTATTTACAAATGTTTTACAAAGATTTTCTCATATATTCCTCATAATAATCCTGGGATGTAGATGCTGTTAATATCATTGTTTTACAGTTGAAGAACTGAGGAAGACAGAAATTAAAAGTCTTGCCCAAGGTCACACATCTACTAGATGCCTGAAGCCAAATTTAAACTCAAGTCTTCTTGACTACAACCCAGTATTTGATCCACTGCATCATTTAGGTAACACTCAAGGAAGAATCTGTGGTAGTTTGAAAATTACTTGAGATAAAGTAGAAATCTAAAGAACCAATATAATTTTTTAAAGAACAAAAAAAATCAGTCTTCAGAGATCTTGGCTTTTGATGTAGCAAAATCATATTATCTTAATTGAATCTTTGTAGATAAACCAAAGGGCAACAAATGGTCAGAAAATGTAACAGATCAGCTGGCCTTTTGATAAATGTTTACTCTTGTTATTATGGCAGTGGAACTATTACAAATGAATTCCAACTTTTCCATACCCAATGAGCTCCACATAGAAGTGAAAGGGGTTATGGGACATCTTAAAAAATGACACAATATTTTTTTTTAAAAGATGGACTTTTGAAACAGTAAGCAGTTTAAGATCCAAAAGAGACAGTTCAATCTTCTTTCTCTCCTCATCTCTACTTATTGTCTGTTAGCCTACTCTTTATCTATAGTGTTTTTGCAATGTCATTTGGTGATGTGACATGGCATCAAGCTAACCAATAGGCAAGAATTTAGTAAGATCTGATTATTGACCAGTATAAAGATAAAAGGGAAATCTTCCCACCTTCAATGTATAGCTTTAAATTCAATGCAAAAGAATTTATATTTGATCCTGGACATAACACAGAGCCATGGAGTTTACTGAGTAGTGCAAAGGTGAGAGTGTTACATGGTTAGTTAGTCAAGAAGCATTTATTAAAATTTTACTATCTGCCAGGCACTGGGCCAGACCTATATTTTAGAAAAATAACTTTGGCAGCTGAATACAGGGTGGATAAGATTGGGGAAAAAAATGAGCCTGGACAAACAATTAGAAAAGGTTAATGCAATAGTCCAAGTGAAAAGTCTTAATGAGGCCTTTAAATAAGGTAGTGACTGTGTGAACAAAGAGAAAGGGATGTTGTATAAAAATGTCAAGAGTTAGTCATGTCTAGGATATGTAGGGTGAGAGTGAGGAGTCAAGGATAATTGGCACTAAAATTTCTCATTTTGGTAACATGGAGCATGGTAGTGCCCTAGACAGTAAAAGGAAATATGAGAAGAGAGCAGACTTGGGGGGGGAATGGTAATGAGTTTTGTTTTGCATATATTAAATTCAAGATGCCTATGGTACATCTAATTCAAAATATCTGAAAAGCAACTGTAATAATGCAAGATTGTAGTTCAAGAGAAAGACTACAGTTGGATGTATTGATCTAGGAATTATCCTCATAGAGAGGGCAACTGACCCCTTCTATGGAAGCTGATGTGATCACCGAATGAGAACGCCTAGAACAAAAGAGAAGAAGATGCAGGACTCAGATATCCTTAGGGACATCCATGGCTATTGGACATGCCAGAGATAAAGAACTAGCAAAGAAGACTAAAAAGAAATGGTTTAATTGGTAAAATGAGAAAGAGAAAGCTTTTTTCTTTTTACAAAAACCCAAAGAGAACATCCAAGAGAAGAAGGTGATCAATAACTGACTTACATTTAACTTATGACCCATTAAGATTCCTTTAAATACTATCTAGCCCTACCTCCACCACATTTACAGATATGCGGTTAGTTTTTGAAGTCAAATATAAATTTATTTATTTAATTTCAATGTATGCAATTCAGTTCAGTTATGTTAGTTCATAGTGTATGTTATCTATCCATCTCATAATTTAAAGATTTGACATTTCAAGTGATCTAAAAGACAATAGAAGGATACATGGTACTTGTGAAAAACAAAAACACACACACGCAAAAAAAAAAAAAAAACTGTCATATTATTGTGTTTCTGAACCCAAAAAAAGGCATTAAAGACATCACTGAATCTTGGGGACTTAATCAAAGTCACACAGGTAGGAAGTAATAAAGAAAGGATTCAAACCTCATTATTTGACTCCAAATCCAAGAATGACTACTAACGGCACTCTGGGATGGAGGAAGGAAGTCTTGGATTTAGAGACAGATGATTCAAGACTAAGTAAAGTTATATTATTAACTACACGAGTAAATTGAAGATGTCACATCCTGCTACCTCTGGGCCTTGTTTTTTTAAATTACTTTTGTAATTAAACAATCAACAAGCATTAATTATACACTTAATAGAGATCAGGCTAGTGACTAATTTTGGTAAATCAAAGAAAAAGTCACAATATTCTGGCCTTCAAGATACATTCTAATAGAAAAGGACAACTTGTACATCAGTAGGCACAGGAAAACACCTGGAAAAGATAAAAGACAATAGCATTCACATAATGAGGTAGATAGAAGACTGAACCTAAAATGACACCCTGGGGAAATCATTTAACCTTGACCTACCTCAGTTTCCTCATCTATAAATTAAGGATAATGATGATTACAGCTATCTTCCAGGGGTCTTGTGAGTATCAAATGAAATAATACTTAAAAAGTGCTTTGCAAATTTTAAAAGGATAAATAAATAAGCTCTTAATCTATCTTCCTATGATGATAAGAGTTTTGTGGGCCACTGATTGTCTAAAGCATCACAGATTTAGAGCTGGAGACTGTAAAGTCTAGTTCCTTCAGTTTACAGATAGAGAAACTGAGGTAAAGAGTAGTTAACTTGCCCAGAGTCACATAACCAGTAAATGACTAAGGCTGAATTAGAACTCATGTCTATCTGATTCCAATTGCAGTGCTTAATCTATTCCATGACCCTACTTTCCTGGGATCCTTCAGCAGGGTCCTACTACAAAGGATAGAGTACTAGATCTGGAGACAGGAAGATCTGAGTTCAAATGAAGTCTCACTTACTAGCTGTTTGATCATAACTAAATAACTTAACCTCTATCTGTCTCCGTTCTCCCAGTCGTAAAATAGGAGTCATAACACTGCCTACCTCACAGGGTTATTATAAGTCTCAACTGAGACAATATTTGTAAAAAGTGTTTGGCACAATGGCTGGAACATCGTAGGCAATTAATAAATGTTTATCCCTTTATCTTTTACTAACTCAGTTCTTTGGAAAGTGATTTATGGGGGGAAAAAAACCATAGAATAACCTTTTTTTTCTTAAATTCCATTGACTTATCAGAAGGCTCTGGGCTCCATTCTGACTCAAGGTTATTGTAACAATTCCTACTTTTTGTCAAAATACACCTCTGGAAAGAAATGAAAGATGAGATTGGAAAGCAGAGAAAGCAGAGTTTTTAGCAGCCCCATAGCTTTGACTGAATGTAATTCTACTCCTGTTCTCTGCTTCCCTCAGGTTGGTGTTGGTGCATAAAGGTAAAGCACGACTGAGAGGCTACTCCTCCACCCCACTGCAAGCCCTGCCTGGAGATGACCTAAAGATCATCATTTAATCAAGGCTTTTCAGAGCTGGAAAAATCCTTTCCTGTTGTCCATGTGACCCTCTCATTTTATCACAGGAGAATACTGAACTCAATGGATTTTCTCAAGTTTATTCATCATGGAAAGGAATGGGCATGCATGGGGTTCCAAGTCTCGTCTCCAAAATTCTTCTTATTAATTAATTCTTTTTTGTGGTTCCGAATATTTTAGAGAGTAAAAATCATAATGTCTGTAGGGCATTTGGCAAACTTTCAAGAACTATGTTTCAATATAAATGCTTTATATTGATTAGTGTTATTTTGTTCTCATCCTTTCAATAAGAATAATGATTTTGATGATAATGATGATAATGATGATGATATAAAGGAAAGACTGTCTTTTTTATCTTTCTAAACCATTCCCCAGCATTGTGCCTGGAATATGTAGCAGGTGCTTAAGAGGTGGTTACTAGTTAATTATGTACCAATGAATTACAAAAATTCAAATAAAATAAACTAAAACTATTGCCTGGATTCCATGGACATATGTCTCAACCTTAAATCATCATCTAGATGAGACCTTGGGGACCATTCAAATCAATCCCCTTATTTACAACAAGAATTTTTTTTTAAAACACCTACTACATAATATGCACTGGATTTAGAAACACAAAGAAGCTTACCTTCTGGGGAGAAAACAGTTGAGAAAATTGAGACTAAGTAACTTGCTCAAAGTCACAGTTCATAAGGGGAAGAGCTAAGTATGAATCTAACTGTTCTCACTCTACATCCCACATTTTCTCCAATGGGCCACTGAGCCTCTGGGCTATATATGAAAAAGGAAGCAAATCAATGACAAGATACCCCAGGTATCTTAGTGAGTAGAAAGTGGATCAGAAATGAGCAGAACCAGGACATCATTATATACTTCGATAACGATACTGTATGAGGATGTATTCTGATGGAAGTGGACTTCTTAGACAAAGAGAAGATTTAACCCAGTTTCAATTGATCAATGATGGACAGAAGCAGCTACACCCAAAGAAAGAACACTGGGAAATAAGTGTAAACTGTTTGCATTTTTGTTTTTTCTTCCCAGGTTATTTTTTATCTTCTGAATCCAATTCTTCCTGTTCAACAAGAGAACTGTTCGGTTCTGCACACATATATGGTATCTAGGATATATTGTGACATATTTAACATGTATAGGACTGCTTGCCATCTTGGGGAGAGGGTGGAAGGAGGGAGGGGAAAAATCGGAACAGAAGTGAGTGCAAGGGATAATGTTGTAAAGAAATTTTTTTCAAAAGAAAAAAAATTACCCCGGCATGGGTTCTGTCAATAAAAAGTTATAATTATTTTTAAAAAGTGGATCAGAAGTGAAGAGTTTGAGTTTAAATCCCATCCCTGTCATTAATTAACTGTGTGACTCTGGGCAATTCCATTTACCTCTGGGTCTTAGTTTTTTGATCTGCTAAGTTTAATTGATTCAATTCAACAAATTTATTTGTATGGTCACTTTGGATGCTAACATATTGTGATTTAGTGACAATCACTGGCTTTATATTTTACAACTTCTATTTCTAAGAACGATAAAGCTTGCTTGGGAAATGTTTGTATTTTTCCCCTTTAATAGGAGTATACCCAGTCTCCTTCACCTCTCCCACCCATTCCAGACCAGCTGAAAAAACATTATCTGCCCTTTCTTCTTGATATCAAGTCCTGCAGTCCTTTGAGATTTTATTCTTTTTAGAGGCAGTAGGGGTGTGTATTGGGAGAATAGTGAGTAGAAAAGAGTACTTTAGAAACCAGGATATTTTCCTGTCCCAGTTTTATTACCTAGCTGTGCAACATTGGACAAATCACCTAAACTCTCTGAATCTCATAAAAGTAAAAGAGTAGAAATATTGTTTGCTTTATCTGTTTCACAGACTTGTGAGAATCCAAGATATGTGTATGGGGAAAATGCTTTAAAAACTGAAAGCCATTACATCAACATAAGGGATTATCATCTTCATAATTATTATTAATTACTTTTAAGTGAAGCCTTGATCATAATTTACCCATGAAATGTTACCACTTTGTGCTATAATGATATTTGATTGTTACATAGATAGTTAAAGCTCAAGCATGATTTATAAACATTAAGTCTGGTTCAATAGAATGTAAACTTGGGTCCATGGGGTCTAAAGCTTGGTTTTATTCCTCATTCCTACCTCTCAGGACCAAGAACAGTTCCTGGCATTTAGTAGGTACTTAATGTTTTTCTAGCTGAAATTGAGCTTCCTAACAGCCACATGAGGTATTGGGTATCATTATATCAACTATGGAAAGTGCAATTCAAAAGCATTCAAGAAAGGAATTGAACATGGCTGCCTTCTGATTCCAAGCTTAGCACTTCTGTTTTGTTGTTCAGTCAAAATGTCCAGCTTTTCATTACCCATTTGGGGGCTTCTTGGCAAAATACTGAAGTGGTTTGCCATTTTCTTCCTGAGTTTATTTTACAGATGAGTAATCTGAGGCAAACAGGGTTAATTAAGTGATTTGCCCAGGGAGACACAGTGTCTGAGGCCAAGTTTAAGTCACGAAGATAAATCTTCTTGATTCTAGGCCTGACACTCTTATCTACTTTTACCATTTTAAAATGATATTTCTGTATGTTACCAGTTTAAAAATCTGCCACAATGGAAACGAAACTACTCAGAATTTGATAATGATGATGATGATGATGATGATGATGATGATGAAAATGATGGCATTAATAGTGATGATATTGATGGAAAATTAGAATACCAGTCATTTTATTAGCATGCTACACTAATCGTGAATGCTGTATAGTAGATAAGAGATGAATCTTGAAACTAAGAAGATCTGGATTCAAGTTCCATCTCTGAGATGTACAGTATAAGCCCAGACAAGTCACTTTTTTTTCTCAATGCTCCCTGATTAGATCACTCTCTAAGACTAAAAAGAGTGAAAAAAGTGTTGGCCTGAATTAATAGAAAGGTTTTTCTCTCCTGGAAGTTTTTTATGCTGATGAAATCACAAGTGCAGTCCCTATTTCCTTTAAAGTTAATGTTGCAAATCAGCTTAAATTGGCATTGCAGATGCCTTTACAAAATGTGTGGACCCAAAGTCCCCTGGACTATTTCCACTGATTCCAGAGACGTGATGATTCAACACTTAGGCTTGTTAGAGATGTCTGTTTTTAGAAATGTGGAAGGTCAATGATAATGGATGTGGGCACTTTGAAATAGGGAAGCTATACTCTCATTGACTTATAAGCCAGAGCAGCTAAGAAGTCAGTGGAACTTTTAAAGGAATGATTGGTTTGGGCTGAAATAGTGATTTCTAATTTCCCATGTGGCAAGATATGTGTTCTGTCTGTGGATTCCCCCTAGAAAGAATGTAGATGGAGAATTGTGTTCTAACCTTTAGGCTATTCTCACTCAGATAGAAACTGAGCAAATTAACAATTGGGTTTCTAGATCCTTTTTTCACTTTACATTTTCTTTCCCGAGGAAGTGATCAAACATCTTTCTCTAAGATGTCTTTAGAAAATAATTCTGAGTTTAAAAGGTCCCTTGATTCTAGGTCCAGTGAATGGAGCTGACTGACAATAAATGGAGTTTTTGCATCAGAAAAATTAAGTACCAATAAAAGGACAAACCTGGGTCCTTGGTCTGGTTAGCTATAGGACTTGGGATTTAAGGAAAATAGTGAAGAGGTGAGGAGAAATGTAAAATACCTGGTCCTTCAAATTATGTGAGATTTTTACTATCAAATAACTATCTGGGTATAATTTTAATTAGCATAGTCAATTAATTTTAGGCTTAGTGTCAGTGTATGTTTATTAGAGTCTCTTATGTATTAGCATTTGTATGGGGTTGAGGGGTAGAATAGGAGTAAAGACTTGTTCCAAATATGATTTAAGTCTTTCTTGTATTATGGTGTCCAAATTCTGTACTTATGTGCTTTTGGAAGATTTTTAACCATTAAGTTTACTCTACATAGCCCATTTCAGAAATGAGTATGCTTTGTTTATATGAAGACCATATTGTTTTGTTTTCTTTTTAACATTATTTCTTTTTGTTTTTCTTTTTTTCCAGATTGTTCTTATTTCTAAATATTAGTATTACCCAAAAGTACTTATCTTTTGTTTCATTCGTGTTATTTTCCAACATGGATTCAAGTTTTTCCAGTGGGTCAATTATTTCTTCAATAAAAGCTATAAATTCTATTTTCACAATTCTTTCTCTTTTAAATCACTTATGAATATCCTGTTATGGTTCCAAGATCCTTTGAGAATCCATAAATGATGCCTCATCAGTTGTTGGTTCATCTTCTTTTTTATTGAAATATTTATTCATAGGTGTTTGGAATCTTTTAAATGATATGGAGTCCATATTCCCTTCAGTTATTGATATCTTCATTGTTGCTTTATCTGTTTGTCTCTTTTTATTTGAATTTTCCTTTTCCTAATACCTTTAGTAACTTTAGGTTCTTTCTTATTTCCTACTGTCATTTAGCTTTTAATACTTTTCTTTTTGGTTTTCCTTGAGACTAGACCCAACAGCTGTCTTGTTCACTTCTCATTTTGGAATATTCATTTTATCATGCTCATTCTCCCTCCCTTTGTGATTATTGGGTAGGATAGAACTGGTCTAGGTGGATTCTGCACATTTTCCCTCAAGCATGTCAGAGTGCCACACAGTCATATACATGTTCTACCCCGGTTTCCTATGGCTGATCTTAATCGCAATATAGAGTGGTGCTATGCTACTATCCCAGCTGGAAAAATGGAACTAGAATGAGCTAGAATATATCTCTACCTTTTGGCTTTCTCCACTATTGGAAGGAAACATAGATAGAGTTCAATTTTGCAGCAAGCTCATGTGTCAATTTGTCCATCAGAATATAGAGTTCAGATTTATCTGGTTTTACTTTATTGGGTTCTTATTGTCCTACACTGTCGAGATATCTGAAATTGTTTTATCACTTTAATGTAACACAATTGTGATGGAATATTACTGTGCTATAAAAAATCATGAGCTCCATGATTTCAGAAAAATATGAATAGACTTGCAAAAAATTATAAAGAGTTAAATTAGCATAACCAAGAGACTATACCTATAATAAAAATATTGTTTTGAAAACAACTTTGTGACAATTATAAATGTCTAAATTAGCCATAAGAGACATATGAGGGAAAATGTATCAAGAAAATTAACTGTAAATAGAAGAATGTATAGAATGGTTTTATACACACACACACACACACACACACACACACACTTGTATCTAATAACAGCCATTTTAGGGCAGCAAGAAGGAAAAAGGGGATAAAAGAAAGTTGCTTGACAAATTTATTATATATTTAAAAGGAATAGTAAATTGTAGATGACAGATTTATAATTTCATGTACAATCATTTTTCTACTGTTATAGAAATGTTTTATTTTTAAGAGCAGAATGAAATAAAATTTAAAAAATAATTCTTATCTTGTAAATATCTGAAAAATCACTAATATCTGAGACATCTAATCTTCCATATTATTCATCAGGTGACCAGAATCTGATATTTTTCATTACAGACCTAACTTTTCCTTCATCGAACTATGATACCAAAGCACCAAATGCTTATTGATTTGACTCTAGTGACTTTTTTGGGGAGAAAAAAAGATCTTGAGACAGTTACTATTCGGAGACTTGTATTTTTAAAATTCACAATTTTATAACTTCCTTCAATAGGAAGAACAAATCTTATCCACATGAATCATTTATGAATTTACCTTCAACATTTACTGATTTCTGATGAAAATAAGAGAGTTTAGAAGCATCAACTTTTTTCCTGAATTAAAATAATTGGTTCTAGAGAAGGAACATTTAAAAGAAAGGTGAAGGGCATTTATAAAGTCATTCTTTGTGTTCCTTAAAATGTCACTGAAGTTAAGATCTCTTCCTAAACAGAGAAAAATTTGATTTTGACTAGCTTTTGTTTTTAAGCAGATTACATTAAATAGTTTAATTAAACTATTATTACACCAATTGTTTGTTTAATTGAACTCGATGAAAAAGTTGGGTCTTTTTCTTTCTTATCAAAATAAATCTTTTCTCTCCCCTTTCATAAATATCCCATGCTAATCTGTTGATGGACTAAGATATTTTCAAAAAGTCTGTTTGGGAACAGAAATGTTCACACTCTAAAAAAAAATTTCTATAAACTAAATCTTTGGTTTCTGTCAAGTCTTATTTCAAAGACTTCCTTCTACAAGAAACTTTACTCAGATCTCCTCCCAAAATCTTGGTGACATCCCTCCAAAATTGTATTGTATCTACACTGTGCATACCTACAAATGGGACTGTTTCTTTTTGTATATTTGTAATCTCAGGGCTCATCCCAATTGGGAACACAGTAGGTGGTTATCAAATGCTTATTGATTTCTTTATGTATTGTTTAAGAGTAGATGAAAATATTAATGTGGAGACAATAATTAATCCAACCAACTTATGGAGACATGATAAATGTCAGGGAAGACTGTTGGGTGAAAAAGGGAAAAGGGAAGACAGAAGTTACCAAAAGGCAAAGTTAGCTTCAAAATAAAGGAAAATTTCTTTAAAATTCATAATGTCCAAAAATGAAATTGACTATCTTGTATAGTAGTAAATTCACTCTCATTGGGAGTTTTTCAGCAAAGGTTAAACACTTATCAAGTATATCTTGCAGGGGGTTCTTAATCATATAAAAATCACATTAGATAAGCCTTAGGTCTCTTCCAACTCCAAAATTCAAAGAATCAATGACCAAATCTCCTGGACAATGAACAGTGGGAAAAATGGATCACTAGCAACTTCTGGGATGAGCAAGTTTAACCATTTCAACACCACAAGGCTCAATCCTGATTCACAACCTCTACATTTAAAGAAACTAGAAAACTACATGTATGGAGATGATAACTAAATGAGAATAGCACCGGCTGCTAACTCTCAAAGTGATGCTACCAAGTGGCAAAGTGAGGGAGGTACTTACCTTGGATTGCAAGACCAGCCCCAGTAGCAAGTGTTCATGAATCTCTTCTGATGTGTGCGTACAATGATATTCCAGAAGCAATCACTTACATTAGGCTGCAGCTCCATTGACCTAATATTAGGTTTTTCTTTATTAACAAGAATCCTAACCAATAGTCATACTATACATCACGTGGTCTTGCCTATTTCCCTAGTATCTTTTTTGATATAGGAAGGTGGAGTGCAATTTATAAACAAGGAAAGGGGAGCATGTTGAAGTTGAATAATTATGCTAATAATGCACATGTTAACGATGCAACTTGTCCTAATGTAGAGGAAACACTTCCTTCCCTGGGTGTGGTTCCTTGGCAATAGATACAAGAAAAAACTGAGGGATGAATTCTCAGATATAATTTTGATTAACTGAACCTGAGGCCATTTTAAACTGCCTCCTTATAAAAATCCTACCAACTGAAACCAGATATCTTATTTTTCTAATTTTTTAATAAGAAAATATAGATAAATAGTATGAAGCACTGTAAGTGCTTCATAGTATGAAGCACTGTAAGAACACATATTCCTGGGAACAAATCAATTTGGACTGATCCCAAGGAAGGAATAAAAACTTATACCAAAGGGGAAAATATAATCAATTTATGGTAGGTGGAAAGTTCCAGTTACCAATGTTTAAAAACTTTTGATGATAAATTCATGCACCCTCATTGTTAAAAATGTATTTATTCCATTGATTTAAATGGTTGAATTATGTTACCTTAAATGATAGGATTAAAAAAAATGGAGGATAAATAATGGAGAGAGAGAGAATAATTACTTAAACTAGAATTAAATCAGAGGAGTCAGTGACCTGATTCTTCTAAAAAAAAAAAAAAGCAAGTTCCAGCTGATTGGCCAAAAGACAAATAGTCACCATCTCATTCGTAGAACAATGGACCTAGTCTTCTTACAATAATAGTCAAAAAGGTAAGAGAACCATTGGAAAAGGAGTAGATCTGTTTAACAGCTGTGATAGAGGAAGTTCAACCCACTAGACAGTGGGTCCACAGGGGATTCAAATATTCTCTTCAGTGGCTACAAATATAAAATCTTTTGACTAAGCAAATAAGCCAAAATTAATGATGACCAAGCAATTTCTTCTTAACATTTGGAATCTATAAAAGGAAAAAATTACTTTCAAGAATTAGTTTACTTCCATTTTTAAAGTTGCCATTTTATTTGAAAAGTTTTTGCTAGCTAAAAACTTTTATTTGAGAAGAGAAGAAAGAGGATGAAGGAAAGTGAGAGGGCAGTGGAAGAAGGAGAAAGAGGAGGAAGATAAGGGGAAAAGAGGAGGGAAGGAAGAGGAGAGAGGGGGAAAAAGAAGGAAGGAAGAAGAGAGGAGGAGAGAAGAAATGGAAAAGGAGGAGGAAGAGGGAGAAGAAAATTATAATTAAATGATGACAATGATCTTTCTTTTTCCCTTTAAATATAGACCCTTCTTCTTGTTTGAAAAATCATCCTTCACTAATAAAAATAAAGAAACATATCAATATAATCCTGAATAAAAGAATTGGTTAATATAATTGAGGATACTAAGTATGGGGAAAAAAAGAATTACAGAAAACCCGAGTGCAACATTTAAGTATATTTACTTAAATGGAAGAAAAATAAAATGTATTTTCCTGGGTCCCCAAAATGAGACCTAGACACAAGGAGCTGACATTGTAAAGCGGTAGATTTAAGACTGATGAAAGAGAAAGAAAATTCCTCCTTCAACAATGTAATGTGCTGCTTTGTTGCATAGTGAGTTCTGGTTGAAGGTATTCTTAAAGTAGAGGCTGAATGACAATTTGTCAGCTATTTTCTAGAGGGGAAATTGGGTGAGGTATGGATGGAGTATACATACACAAATCACCATCTACCTATTTCCCTACCTACCCTGTGTTTATTGTAGTTTGTCCTTCATTTTTGAAGGCCAATGGTATCGTGCAATGATGTCTTGACTTATACATGAGTGTAAGTGAGGCAGAATTGTGCAAAGTCATTACCCTCACTCTCTTTTCCAATGTCATAGTAGTCCAGTGGCAGGACAAAAATCAAGGCAACTGTCAATGGCCCATATATAATGAATGACAATAGCCATCTCTGATACCTGACCAAGCTCCAAATGCTCCATAGTGCCTGCTTCAACTGCCTTCATTACTGGGGGAACAAATTGTTCTCATCCACCCTTTCTGCTGGGGGAAGTTTTCGTATGCTTGAGATAGACATCATCTTAATTCATTGACAATTTTGAGGCTTTTCAGTTACTTTCAACTTGGGTTAGCGTATTTGCCAAGACAGTTTAGTAGGGTATGACTACTGTACCAGCTACAGCTTCTTGAAATCACAAGTGAGAGTTGAGTGAGTTGAATGGACTTCAAAGATATATAAGCAGCCCTGACAAGGGTTCAGCAAGCCCTCACACCAGAGATGCTAATCCTTTTGATCACTCCATACATTCTACCTACGTAACAATCTACCTATCTAAAATTAGAAAGGACATTATCAGTCATCCAGTCCATTGATTCTTAATATTATTTTGTTTTATCAACTTTTCATTTAAAAATGTATTTTAAGCCCCAGTTTTGCTTAATAGACCATTGTTAATATTCTTTTAGATGTATTCATTAAGTTATTTTAAGTATAATTTTTGCCTCTGAATATGTTCCAATTGATCAAATTTAATTAATTAAAATTTACATTATATAATTATAACTATAAAATATCAAGTTTTATTCTAAGTATGAAAACAACCTAAAATTATAAAATTATAATTGCAAAATATTATAAATATTTTGGGGAACAGTCAGTAAGAATTAAAAGAAATAATTCAGTAAGACCTCATATGCTTACTATTACCTGTGAAACTTCATAAATAAATTAACATTTATAAGGAAAAAATTTCTTCAGATGTTACTATCTTTATTTCTACCATTGACATGCTAGCTAAACTCTCTAAAAATAAAATTTACTGGACAATCAACTAGTGTTTCTAGTCAGTTTACTTGAAAATAAACCAAATAAAAAAATAAAAATATAGTAACATAGGCCAATGGTGAACTTAAATAAGAAATCAGCCTAAATACTGCAATGAGAAAAAATATTAGGTTTGTTTCTCCAAAATATTTGTGACAATTCATGATGATTTCAAGATGACTTGTAATGTTCATGTCCAGTGATTATGATTTTCAAATAGCTTGACATTTGCACTCCAAGAACACATGCCTGTAAACATACCGCTCACACTATTACACAGCTGATGAGGTGTGCTCATTGAGTAAAGAGGGCAATCAAGAGAGCTACTCCGGTGCAGTATACAGAAGGCAAATGAGGTCATGTGCATGTGTCTGAACATCTGCTGGAAACTGTTTTGCACTCAAATGTCAAATATTTGTGGTGGTTTGGAAACAATTTGATGACAGATTAAGAAACTGCAAGAACACATTGCCACTCAGTGAGTAGCAGTTGGAATTTGATGTAATTGCTGCACGAATATCAAAATCATTATGTGAATGATCATGATGGTGTCAAATCATGGCAGAAACCAACCTACAATGGTTCTAACATGCACATGCTTGTTGTCACAGGGGAAATATATAGTTGTAACATGATTAGGCAATTATTACTTCTTAGAGCACCAATAAAGAATTTTTTTTGCCTGACCTCTCCGGATCATTGTCATAAAATTCTTGGGGGCTTGTGAACTACTGAGTGGGAACCATTGATCTAATTCAGTCAATATAACAAAGGAATCTACACAATATCATAACTGACAAACAGTAGTCTGCCTCTACTTGGTGAATTCCAGTGAGAAGGAAACTATTATCCCTTCAGGCAATCTACTCTACTTTTGAATAGTCTAATTGGTAGAACATTTTCCCCCTGATATCAAGTATAATTATACATTTTTGAAACTTTCTCCAATTGTTCTTAATTATTCCTTCTGGGATCAAAGAGAAGTCTGAGATGTCCTCAACATGACTGTGCTTCAAATATTTTAAGGAATCTCTCATTCCCTCTCTATATTATATTCTTCACCAGGCTAAATATTCCTAGTCCTTTAATTGACTGATCCTCACAGATTTAAACCTTTAAACAGCTCAGTTTTCTTCTTCCATACCCTTCAACTTATCAAAGTTCACCTTAAACTATCATACCCAGAACTACACATTATACTCCAGGTAAAGTATGACTATGGCAAAGTACAATGGGACTATCACTACCCTGCTTTTTCTTTTTGGTCTTTTTGGCTGCCTTATCACTGTCAAATATTTATGAAGCTTAAAACTGATTAAAACTTTCAAGATTTTTTTTATTTCTTTTTTAATTTTGATAATAGTTTTTCATTTTCAAAATACATGCAAAAATAGTTTTCAACATTCACCTTTGCAAAACCTTGTGTTTCAAATGTTTTTCTTTCCTTTCCCTTACCCCCTAGGTTAAACAGCAAGTAATCCAATAGAGATTAAATATATGCAATTCTTCTAAACATATTTCTAAATTTATTATGCTGCATAAGAAAAATCAGATTAAAAAGGTAGAAAATGAGAAAGCAAAGCAAAGCAAGCAAACAAACAAACAAAAAGATGAAAATATTATTCTGTGATCCACACTGAGTCATAGGCCTATTTTTTGGATGAAGATGGCTCTCTCCATCACAAGTCTATTGGAAATGGCCTTAATCACCTCATTGTTGAAAAGAGTCAAGTCCATCACAGTTGATCATCACATAATCTTGTTGCTGTGGACAATGTTCTCTTGGTTCTATTCACTTCACTTAGCATCGATACATGTAAATCTCTCCAGACCCTTCTGAAATCATCTATTTCTTACAGAACAATAATATTCCATTACATTCATATACATAACTTATTCAGCCATCCCCCACTCAGCTGGGCATCCCCTCAGTTTCCAGTTTCTTGCCACTACAAAAAAGGGATGCTACAAACATTTTTGTACATGAGAGTCCTTTCTCCTTTTTCATGATCTCTTTGGGATAGATATCCAGTAGAAACATTACTTACTGGATCAAAGGGTATGCACAGTTTGATGGCCCTTTGGGCATATTTCCAAATTACCCTCCTGAATGTTTCAATCAGTTCACAACTCCACCAATAATGCATTAGTATCCCAGTTTTCCCATATCCCCCCCAAAATCTATCATTATCTTTTCCTGTCATCTTAGCCAATCTCAGAGGTGTGTAGTGATACCTCAAAGTTATCTTGATTTGCATTTCTCTAATCAATATCAATTTAGAGCATTTTTAATGTGACTAGAAATGAATATAATTTTTTGATATGAAAATTGTCGGTTCATGTCCTCTGACTGTTTATAGGATCTATTCTTTTTCCAGAAGGAATGTTATCTCTTTCTCACATGTTGTTTGTGAAATTTATTTCATTGCTTCCGACCGCAAGATTTTACAATAATTCCTGTGGAATTTAAATTTATTTAATTTAGCCCAGTGCTCTAGGCTCTTAAGTTATTTTGGATTCTGACTGCCATTTTGTATAACAATTATATTTTTCAGTTTTGTGTTATCTACAGATTTCTATAAGTGCTTCACTTTTGGAAAATGTTCAATTAGCCCTATCAACAAAAGAAATGGACTCTCTTGGGTGGTCAGAGTCAGAATCAAGAAACATCCTTTGCTAAGAACTGTGGATACAAAGAAAGACCAAAGTCCTGGCCTTCAAGGAATTCATAATTTAATTGGGGAGCCAACACATAAAAAGAAGTTGAAAAGTGTGGATGTGTCCAAGTTATAAGGAATTGTTGAAGAGCTCCATTTGGGGAGAAAGATAATATAAGGAAGGGGAATGTTTCAGAGTTGATTTAATCTTGCAGAAGTATGAAGTTCTGTGGATCATGAAATCCAAGAGGTCAGCAGAGTGGCAAATGATAAGAAGAATTCTCAAAAAATCTTATCATTACCAAATTAACAAGCATTTACTAAGTATCTACTATGTTCCAAGCCCTGGACTAGGAATATTCTGAATAGGCAAAAATCAATTGTTACTCTCAAGCTGTTCACAGTCTAATGGTCATTAGATGTCTTCAAACAATGCTAGATGATGATTTATGAATATATTGTAGAATCAGTTCTTTTTAAAGTAAGGCTTAAACTCATTGGCCTCTGAAATCCTTTCCAATTCTCAGTTTCTGTGGTTCTATTAATTGTCTCCAAAATCCAATGCAGTATAATAGAAGAGGATCAGTTTTGGAGTGGTACAAACTGGTATCTAATTCTGCTTTTTCCACTTCCAAGCTAGGTGATTCTAAGAAAAAAAGGTTGGTTATCTCTCAGTTTATTTATCTGCCCAATGGATAAATGATATTTGTATTTTTGAATACCAGGAAGAGGGAATGTTGTAATTTAGCACATAACTGCAAGTACCTAGAGTGATCGTTACTGTTACCGATCACAATTTTTCTCTAAAATTTCAAGTATTCATGATTTGGTCAGCATTGGCTGTCATAAACCAATGTAGTTCAAAAATTCTTTGCTCCAGTAAACATTTGCATGAGTTTCTCTGACCAGTAAAAATTATTCCATGTGGCGAATCACTGATGGACTCTATCCATCACTGCCTCTGAATTCTAAACTTTGAAAACCAGTTTGCTATTGTGCAGAAAGTAATAGTTTTGGAGTTGGAAAGACATGGGTTCAATTCCTGGGTCTTGTGAGGTCCCTTTGTCCCCTATAATGTGCAATAAGGGTTCAGAGTGGCAGAAATGGGGCAGGAGATGCAAGGTATGACATCAGTTTTTGACCATCTATAAACTTTAATTTAACTGGTAGCACTCTAAATTGGGTATTATTATCCAATAGATGGACTTATGGCTGAATAAGATGAATAATATAGATTTTAACACTCTTCTAATAAATACAATCAAAAGATCCAAAGAAGTGATGATTCATAGATTTTCCTTAGAAAAGAAAAAAACACTTCTTTTCCCCATACATTTAAATACAGTGAAAAACAATATTATATGGGATATTTGGACATCTTAGCATTCATGATAAATGTCAGCAGAAAAGCCACAGTGAAAATAATTATGGCTTATACAACAATACTAGTTGTAAATGATGAAGAGGTAAAGGAATTCTATAATGAATACAGTAAGAACTTCCAAAAACACATAATGTGTTTTAATTCTAACAACTTAAAGGCAAAAGTGAGATGAAAGAATGATGAAAAAATTGGGGCAGAAAAAAAAAGAAAGACAAGATCAGAAATTTCATTGGAGTGGGGAATTCTAAGGTAATGAAACACTCTACCAAAGTAGATTTTAAAAGTTTGCCTAGAGCACTCAGAGGTTAAATAATTTGCCCAAGGTTAGTAACAGAGGAAAGACCTATACCCAGTTCCTAGTGGTTACAAGATTACTTATTATTCACAATGACATGTATATTGGATCAGAAGTAAGGATTGATGGAGATAAGTAAGTGGTAGATTACACAATAGCTTCATACCTATGTAAATTGCCCCAAAAGTTTTAATGCAACTTAACATTATTAAAGCTTAAAACTGCACTTCGAGCATTTGAGACACCTTATAAATCATGCAGATTTTCTTCATGTGTCAAAAACAAAATAGCATCAGCAAACAAAATTAAAATGAAAATTATTGTATTTTATAAAATAGGAAATGACTCATCGGTGAGGAAGTTATGCTTCAGTTGTATGAAAATAGTCAGACAACCAACTAGTTTGAGGGAAAGGACAAAATTAATAGAAACTTGAAGGTCAGAAGATTGAAAAGAAAGAACATGGACATGCAAGTAAACTAATTTTAAATTGACCTATTTAAATGAAATATTAGAAATTGAAAATGGGATGGAGATGAAAGGCAGAATTAATTATATCAGCACAAATTGCAATAATTTCATACAGACGTTTAACCTATTTAACCCAAATACCATAACAAAGAGACTCAAAGACTTCAAAAAGCATCTTAGTCAGCAAATATTTGACTTGCTCGCCAAGCAGAGATATAGTAGCCAAAGGCAACATCAGTTTAGAATATAAACTCTTTTGCAAAAATATTATGGGAAAGGAGATTGGAAGATCATGAGCAATATCACCTCATAAAACAAAGAAAAGCAATGGAGGGGAAAACCAATTTAAAGAAAGCTTGGCCAGAGGCCCAACTAAGCAAAATCATCCTGAGTATATTGAAAGATGGAATGGGAAGGAAGACAGCAAACAAATAAAGGATGGAAAAGATCTACAAAGGGTTTTATTGCACATTTTCTTCTTGATCTAATTTCAGTTTAGGCATCACACTTAAGAGTCGAATATTACAATTCCAGAATTGCTTATAAAGAAAGTTAGAATTTCACTGGAGAAAAAAAAAAAAGATGAAGAAAGAAGTTGCAAAAGGCCAAGTATACATATGGCTAATCTGTGCTACAAGCAACATAATTGTGATGACTAATTCTCAGTGTTAACTATTTGTATTTTTGTTGTTCAATCATTTTCAATGATGTCTGACTCTTTGTGATCCAACTTAGAGTTTTTGTGCAAAGAAACTGGATCAGTTTGCCATTTCTTTCATCAATTCATTTTATGGATGAAGAAACTGAAACAAGGTTAAATGACTTGTCCAAGATGACACAGCTAGTAAATGTCTGAGACCAGATCTGAACTCAGATCAGCCTTCTTGAATCCAAGTACAGAATTCTATCACTGTATCATTTAACTGCTTTATTACTAAAATGATTCTTCTCCTTAATTATTGGTGGAGGTTGTGTTGTGGTATTTGTTGTTGTTATTACAAAAAGTGATCATCCAAAATTATGGAAAATATCTTTGAACCAAAACTACACAACTACTTACTTTTCCTATATGCCTATTTGTTTCTCTAAACAAATTTTATAAGCATTCTCTCTTAGCTATAGAGATATAGATCTTTGTAAAGAGGGTATTGGAGAGGAACATAAAGGATTTTGCAGGTGACATTTCACAGAATAACACATCTTTATCATAATATAATTAACTAAAAGATGTAGAGAATTCAAGAGTCCTCTGTACTTTTTAAAATTTTTTTTGATTTTACATTATATTTCATTTTACTGTACAAACACTTGCAGATTACTCCTACTTTGTGCATGGTTTTTTATAATAAATTAAAACAGTTAGTGCCACTGAAGATACTGATTTTATCTGAAAGTACTGCATTTCATATCTGTAATACCCCCCAATCTCTCTACTTTTTAAAAATGAGAAAAACATGCTTTCTCTTTCTTCTTCCAACTTCTAACCTTATGAAAAATATTTATGACAAATATACAAATTCAGGCAAAGCCAATTTTCTCAGTGATTGAATATTAACACAAAAATGTTTTATTCTGCGCACTAAATTCATTGCCTCTCTGTCATGAAGAACATGGGTCATCATCAGCTTACTAGAATCATGGATAGTTATTGTATTACTCATAGTTCATATAATTTTCAAAATTGTTTTTTCAGTGTTGTTATTTTATAAATTGTTTTCTTTTTTATCAATTTGTAAAAGTTTACAAAAAATGTTCATTTTCACAATATTGATAGAATAGTATACATTTTTCTTCTAGTTTTGCTTTATTATTCGTCAAGTCATATAATTTTTTGCATGTTTTTTTGGAAATATTTTCTCATTTTTCCAGCAATGTATTATTTCATCACATTCTCAAAACACAATTTATTCAGACATTCTTCAACTGTTGGAAATCCTTTAGTTTCCATTTTCCCCACCACATAAACAACTATAAATTTTTTTTTTATATCTTGTTTGTTGACAAAAAAAAACCTTTTGATTCTTAGAGTAAAACTCTACCTAAATATGCTACTTCAATAATGTTTCTCATGTTTATGCCAAAGTTATATATAATATATTAATATGTCTATGTATACATACTTATGATATCTTTAAATTTCTAACTGCAGAAATAACTATGTTCAGCAATTCTCCAATAATTCATAGCAGTTAAGTCCAAAGACACAGAGAAATTCAGCAAAGTAGTAGGGGATACCCTACTATCATGAATGAAATCCACTTTTGAATTTCAGTCAGAGAGGGATTTACTCTAATTGATAAGCACCTTCTGATTTGTACATAACACTGCAGAATGCTGCACAGACTTTGTAGCCATTCGAAAGATTTTCATCTGCACATCCCCATGGAAATTATAAAAATGACATATTAGGATATACAATTAGATGAATAATCTTGGGTTATATGTCTTACACAAAAAAGTAAATGATCAATAAATAAGTTTCAAAGTTGAGTAAGAGTAGGGAATAGGCAGCTTATCTTTAGGAAATTATTAAGTTCCTTCAAGGACCCCAACATTCTCCCAAAGACAAAGCCTTTTTACGCTTATAATGAATTTTATTGTTTATATATCATGAAGACTAAATCCTTATTACAGAAAATTGAAACAAAAACTTTTTTTCCCTTCAACCACTTCTCTTTTTATATAGGTGCATTAATTTTGTTTGTGTAAGTCATTTTAATATGAATATTTGTTGTTCTCTAGAGTCTAGTAATAGATCAATATAGTCGCCAAAGAATTAAAAATTAATATCATCCAGAAAGCAATATAAAAATTAATGGCAGATATGAACATGCTGCAAAACAACCAAGGACTTGTAAAGAACAGTGTAGAAAAGGTTACCAAAGAATTATGTGATAGAAAAGATGAGCTAGTCACATGGCAGAAAAGAGAGAAACCTGAAAGACAGGTCATGTGATTCACTAGTATTCTTGAAGAGAAAATGAAGAAGGTTTCCAGAAGTTTGAATAGATCTCTTTGACCAAATTGTGGGAGGGCAAAGGTAAGAAAAACACAGGATAGAAAACCATGGATAGATTGAGATCTGAATCATAGCTGGGGATGTTTATAATAGTGAGATCACAGCTCAACTGGATTTTTATCTTATTTGGACATAGACCTACTGTGCTTCTTTCTAGATATATCCATGTTGGACCATCTAGTCTCAAAGGTTTCCTTTCTTCCCACCACTTCCTCCCCACTCTTTGCTTTTCAATTCTTACTCAGAAAACAATAATAAATTAAAAACAAACATTTCCAAAAGCTATGTAACTAAAATCACTCTCCATGCAAAGTCTTATTACTTAACCACCCCTATATGTGCACACACGCACACACACACACATACACATATATGTACATACACAATACAATATATTATGTACATATACACATACAACATATCCTATATATAAGAATAAATTACATATATATATATATATATATGTATACACACAATGACACATTCAAGTAGGGAAAGAATAGTGAGATAGAGCTGAGGAATATATACATATATATAATTCATTCTTATATATAGGATATGTTGTATGTGTGTATGTACATATATATAGTATTGTATATATACGTGTGTGTGTGTGTATGTGTGGATGTGTGGATGTGTGTGTGTGGATGTGTGTGGGGGTGGATGTGGATGGATGGATATATTTACTCCTATTTGAATGTAAATAAGCTTTTTGAGGGCAAGAAATCTCTTGCTTCCTTATAATCATGCCAATTGCTTAGTGCATCTGCTGGCACATACTAAGCATTTAGTAATTTCTTCTCACTCCATTCATCCAATTGTTGGTATATTTAAATATTAATGGTTTATTATCTAGAACATTGGTGAGCTTCTGTTAAATTGGACTCTTCCAGGCTCCTAGAGTTCTCTCTATGGCTCCATGGGATTCAAGTCTGGCCTTACAACAAATAGTTGTGCCTTTGTTATTCCAGGCCAACATTCTCATCAATGAATGAGGATTACCAGGATTAATTCTGAAAAAAAGTTATAGGGATATGAATATTAAGACTAATGTTCTGAGGGCTGCTCCTTCCAGCAAATACATTTGGTGAAGTCTTTATTATGTCCCCCACCTTCTTCTGGTTCAGTGGCTGGTCTTCTCTACTGAAGTTTTAATAGAGTGCCTTTAATCCCTTCAAATTACAGGGAGAGAGGTAAAATGGCCACACATTGAAGAATTGCAGATCCACCTCGATACACATTAATGCACTTTCTATATTCTGTGGCTTTCTTGCAGCCCTCGTGCAGAATATTCCATCTCCCATTTCTGTGCCTTTGCAAAATAAGATTGGAAAGATAGGACTAGAAGAAAACAAAATCTAACATCAGGAATAAGAATACACCAGGAAACTAAGACATGGTCAGACAACAGTTGGAGTTGGAATCCCTGAGTGCTTCAGAAATAGCAATTATCATGATGGAATGTTCTTCTTTCTCCTTTCCCCTTCCCCTCCAAGAATAGTGGGCAGAATGTTGGTTATTATTATTATTATTATCATAATCATTATTATTTTGCAGATGATTGCAAACTCAATGCAGTCTCTGAAGCTGAGATGCAAAAAAGTATGGAGAGATTCTTTGTTGCCAGTGCTAATTTTAGCCTAACAATTAACATCAAAAAAACACAAATGCTCCACCAGCCAGCACCATGCTTCCATATGTGAAACCATCAGTCCAACAAATGGTGAAGTTGTGAATGCTGCGGATAAGTTCATTTATCTTGGTAGCATGCTTTCCAGGGATGTCCACATTGACAATGAGATTGACACACATTATCAGAGCTAGCGCAGAGTTGGGGGGTCTCCAAAGGAAAGTGTAACAGAGGAGAAGCATTATACTGGCTGCCAAACAGAAGGGCTACAGGGCCCTTGTGCTGACCTCACTGCCGTATACCTGTGAAACTTGGACACTATATAATGCCACACCAGGAAACGGAATCGCTTCCATTTGAATTGTCTTAGGAAGATTCTCTAGATCACCTGGCAGGATGAGATACCAGATGCTGAGGTCCTTCCTCAAACTAAACTGCCAAATGATCCAACTTTACTGCAGAGAGCACAACTCCATTGGGCTGGCCATATTGTTTGAATGCCAAATGGACGCTTGCTCCCCCCCAAAAAAATTATGGAGAGTTCAAACAGGGCAAGCACTCACAAAATAGGCAGAACAGGCAGTACAAGGACATTTTCAAGGTATCTCTTTTTAAGGCTTTTTATTTTCAAAACAAATGCATGAATAATTTTTTAACATTGACTCTTGTAAAACCTTATGCTCCAAATTTCTCCCCCTTTCTCCCACTCCCTCCCCTAGATGTCAAGCAATCCTTATATGCTAAATCCAATCTATGCATACATATTAATACAATTATCTTGCTGCACAAGAAAAATCAGATCAAAAAGGAAAAACACTGAGAAAGAAAGCAAAATGCAAGCAAACAACAACAAAAAGAGTGAAAATACCATGTTTTGATCCACACTCAGTTCCCACAATTCTCTCTCTGAGTGTAGATGCCTCTCTTCATCACAATATCATTGGAACAGGCCTCAATTATCTCATTTTTGACAAGAGCCATATCCATCAGAATTGATCATTACATAATCTTGCTGTTGCCGTGTATACTGATCTCCTAGTTCTGCTCAGTTCACTTAGCATCAGTTCATGTAGGTCTCTCCAGGTTTCTATAAAATCATCCTGCTGAACAATAATATTTCATAACATTCATATACTATAACTCATTCAGCCATTCTCCAATTGATAGCTATCCATTAAGTTTCCAGTTTGTAGCCACTACAAAAAGGGCTGCCACAAACATTTTTGCACACGTGGGTCCCTTTCCCTCTCAAGGTCTCTCTTAAAAATTTTAGAATTAATTGTAAGACATGGGAGACACTGACACAGGACCACCCAGTATGGTGTGCCTTCCTCAGAGAAGGTGCTGTGCTCTATATGCAAAACAGAATTGATTTAGTCCCAGAAGAAACATGAGATGCACAAAGCCATCCCAAATATTCATAAAGATTATTTGTGTCTGACCTGCAGCATAGCATCTCGAGCCCATGTTGGTCTGATCAGTCAGTTGGTCACACTGTAACTCGACTCTAACATAGTGATGTCATTTTGGTCCTCTTCAAGAAAGGACAACAACCAACCAACCCATCCTCTTCCCCCTCTTCTTCCAACCCTATAAGATAAAAGAAGGAGGAAGTAGTGAGACTTAACAGTTTCTTGGAAGGAGCAGGGGGTTTTGACATCCTTCTCAGTCATTCAGATTTTTAACGAAAGTCTCAAGGTCAGAATCAGACAGAATTAAGGAGGCCAGGTCCTGACTGGAACAGAGAAAGCTCTTTTCCTTGCCTGGTTTGTCTTTGTCTAGACTGGAAGAACTTTACCAGCCAAATAGAAAAGCACACATCATAGGAATTTCTCTGTAACAGATCCAAGAACCTTGCCCTGTGTGGTGAGAAGAAGCTGTCTCTCAGGTTCAGAACTTTTGAATCTTCATCTAAAGACACTATGTACTACAAGTAAGAGTGGAACATTAGTTAAAGACTCTATTATACACTTTTTTCTCCTCATTTGTTGGCAATGCAGCCATGGGAAACTAAATAAAATAAGTTGTTTCCTTCCTACAGGAGTTAAGAGTAGTCTGTGAACTGCCTACAATGTGCACGGATCTGGGAAAGGCCAGAGAAATAAAGACAAATAGTCAAGTGTTTTATGATTTATTGTTTATTTTCTTTATTGTTCTTATGTCAAGAGTGAAATATTATATATTAGAGGTGTCATGGTTAGATCCACAAAGGGCATAAAACTTCTGAGCAAAGCAGAACCAGATTGAAATATAATTGGGAATTTTTTAGCAAAATAAATAAAAATATAATATGAAATAGATAATATTTGTTTCTAAGTGAATATACAATCTGAAGAGATTCATATCTATTTCAGTTTGACAACACTGCTCAAAGGATGTCTTTTTATTTTGGGGGAGCAACCTTAAACTTAACCTTATTATTATTATTTAAATTAAGGTTTAATAAACTATATGAAGTCAGGGAAAATTGAGGCAAGTGAGGATTGGAGTCTCAAGAGTTGGTATTCATACTGACCTGTGGAATAAATCAAGCACAGAATATATGGAAATAAATGATGATTTAATAAACCCAAAGATCCAAGTTATTGCGGTAAAAACTCACTATTTAACAAAAACTACTGGGAAAACTGGAAAGTAATCTGGCAGAAACTAGACATAGACCAACATCTCCCACCGTAAAACTTAAAATGGGTACATGATTTAAACATAAAGGGTGATATCATAAACAAATTGGGGAAGTAGGTCTTGTTTGCTCTCACTCCGTGGCAAATTAAGAAAGCGGGAACCCAAAGTGGTAGTTTCAAATATGAGTGAATTCATTTCCCCAAGCATTGGGGGCATGAATTCTAAAAGGTCTAGGATGCAGAGGCTCAAATTCAATGTGCAATGTATGGGCCTTGATTGGAAAAAGCAGGGCAACTAGCAAGATGACCCGATGGGATGCTGGATGAGAGGTGAAGCAAGTATTATGAAATTGGAAGGAGCCCCAAACAGCTCTTACCCAATGGCACCTAACCCAGTGATCAAATATTATGAATGCGCTCCCTTTTCCAAAAGGGATGGATTGAAATGACAGTTATCACAAGATTTGCTGAATTAATCCATCTGAGAGCCTGTGATAAGAGTTCTATGACCCAGAGAGAAGAGGGATGCTCTAAGTAAAAGGGATTTTTCTCTTCTAAGGATTTGCCATTGTTAGGTAGAATCATCTTCTGTCAAATTTGGAAGCTGAGGAGATGATCTTTTGTTCAGTGCTTTTTTAAAGCCTAACTGTACCCCTATGGCTAAGCAATAGAAGGAGTGTAACCAGGCACCGGTTTTGGGCACTTGAACACTGAGGCAGTTGCAGCTTTGTTTCTGCTGGAAAGTCTGAGCAGGAATGGACTGCTAGTGTAGGAAACAGGCCAGCCCAGGGAAGGAGCTGCTGTGGGTCTCACTCTAAGCCAAGGGAAAACTTTGGGAGTTTGGTTGGACAAATAAGGAGAGCAATAAGTTGTTTTGCTTTTCCCCCCAATATTCCCCTATAAGCTCTTGATCTCTGTCAACCAGAAAAGTAGCAAAGAAGGGAAGGAGACAGGAATACATGCTGGCATTCCCTACTCGGGAAAGTGAACAGGAAGCTCACCACCTGTCCCATTGTATAAGCTTTCTTTGCCTCATTTTTCCTATCTCTAAAATGAGGGATTTGGTCTGATGATTTCTAAGGTACTTGCCATCCCTTCAGCCTGTGAACATATGAGTATCACCAACTGCAGACAAAACGTCCCTCTCGGTTCCCAGGCCTAGCTAACTTGTCAATGTTCAAAAGTGACTGAAAGGAGAACACAGCTGACTGAGACAGCTGGGAAAATAATCCAAAGCTCTTTGAGTGCTCACATATTGATTCACTTTGGATCCTCCTAGCTATCCAGGGCCCAGTGGTCTGTTCTCTCATCATAAAAATGGGATATTTATTGCACTTTACATATACCAGCATCTTTGATCCTCACTACAACTTGGTGAAGGAAGTACTAATGTTATTTCCATTTTGCAGATGAAGAGACTGAGGCAGAGAGTGGTTAACTAACTTGCTGTGTGGTAAGTGGCAACAAATAGGCACATATAAAATATACATGGAATAAATGGAGTATCAGAAGGAAGGCACTAGTAAGGAGATGAAAGGGGTGGTTCTTGCAGGATTTAAGATTTGAACTGAATAGTGAAGGAGACTGAAGCAGCCATTCAGTATATGTTTGTTTTTCCATAGGCAATCATCTTTTTTTATTGAACTGTATTATAAAATTCTTGCTTTACTCCATGAATTAAAAATAAAATTTTAAAAAATGTTTATTGAACAAGTGAATGAATAAGTCTCCAAATCAAACACACACACACACATATACACATCTATATATTTGCAGGAAGAAAAGGAGGGAAGATTTCTCAAGTCCACTGTGGCTGACATTTAGGTCACAGATCATTTGGTAACCATAGAAGTACCCTATTCTATTCTCATCATTTCAGAGAAAAGGAATTTAAAATCCAAATAGGAGAGGAAATTTACAGATCTACAAGGAACCCAAATCTATTTTGTTCTATTTGGGGACCAGAAATCTTTCCATGTCACCACACTTTCTCTCCTCCTACCGGTACCCCATTCTAATCTCATATTTGAACCTTTTCCTATGAATTGATTCATGCTGTTCAAGAGAGAAGGAACAAAGAGCATGGGTTCAGCCTGTACTGAACATGTCTGAGCATTTAAAATACAATTAAATGCATCAATGAGTAGCTGGAAACATCTTTCCCCCCCCCTCCCTTTTATTGCTGGTAGCCATGTTTTGACAGAAGCTCCATCTCACACTCTTCATCGATCACTGTCAGCTATGGTTTGCCATCAGTGCTCAACGTGATGGTCCTTGAGCTTTATTGACTCCAGTCTGTGCATGTAAAACACATCTCTGTACTTCCTTACAATATGTAGATCAAAGACTATTCTTAAAAGACAGCTAGCTGTTCTTCCCTAGAAGGGCTGCCCCAGAAGAGAACAGTCTACAGGGAAATATTCTGAATTATAAGGAAACAGTTGACTTACAGAGAAACTTGAGATGATTACATTTATGAGAAACTATCTTGGTTCCTATTAATGTCATCTTCTCACCTTTTTAAGGCAGTTCAGACAGAAATTGTCTTGGATAATCACTACTCTGCTATTGTTCTCCTGTATTTAATACTTTGATGGAGTGTTACAGTATTTATTATTATTATTATAGTTTATCATAAATTATTAATATATAATAAAATATTGATAACTTAATTACTATTAAAACTAATAATAACTGATATTTACATCATCTTAAAGTTTTCAATAACATCTTAGTGTATCAAGATTATCTCATGTGAAACTCACAACAACATGTTAGGTAGACGCTATCAGTGACTTCTTCATGGTCACCTAATCTATTGTGTTTTATAGCTGAAACTTGGGAGCAGATTTCCTAACTCCCAAGACTCCCACAACTTGTCCATAGTCACTTGGCTTGAAAGTGCCAAAAAGGGTATTTGGACACAGATCTGGATTTCAGGTTCATCACTCCAACTGCTGTACCACATTAAGAAGAAGTAACAGAGTGTAAAAATTGGGAAAGACTTAGTGAAGTCAGCTAGAGAAAACACTATGGCTGAGTATTCCTGTGTTTAAGTATTGACTATAAGAAAACATTCAAAGTGTCCATCATAAAATCTAAGAGCAGGGAGGAGTGATTCTATACAGGATTTTAGCCAAAATAGCCCAGCATAAAATCTTAAGAGTCAGGAGACCTTGTTCCTACTCTCACTGGCAGCATTTGATGATCTGTGTGATCATGAGATCTCTCTGAGATCTAATTTTTTTGACCTCAGTAGTATTTCATTTTACCAAATTATGCTTGTAAAGAAATTTTTCAACAGTCATTTTTGTAAGACTTTGTGTTTCAAATTTTTCTCCCTGTTTCCCTTATTTCTCCTTCTCAAAGACAACAAATGATCTAATAGAAGTTATACATATGAAATCCTTTTTCCCCTGAGGAAATGGAGGTTAAGTGACTTGCCCAGGGTCACACAGCTAGGACGTGTTAAGTGTCTGAGACCAGATTTGAACTCAGCTCCTCCTGACTTCAGGGCTGGTGCTCTCTATGCATTGCACCAACTAGCTGCCCCCATTTGAAATTTCTTTAAACATATTTCTATATTTGTCACATTGTAAAAGAAAAATCAGAATGGGGGGAAAGTCACAAGAAAGAAAAAACAAATAAAACAACAACTAAAAAAGGTGAAAATACTATGCTTTGAGCCACATCCAGTTTCCATAGTTTTCTCTCTGGATGCAGATGGCATTTTTCATCCCAAGTCAGAGATCTAATTTCTTCGACCATAGACAAAAATATAGAATTTAAATCTTTGATATCCTTGATATAAGGAACTTTCAAATGAGGAAACTCCCTCCTCTAATGCAGATCTGTACTACCTTGTACTTTACAGTCATAGAAAGTCCCCTAAAGCACTGAGAGGTCAGCATGTGCTAAGAATACAAGAGTCACTTACCTCACAGGGCAGAATAGACATAATTAGAAATTCTTGTGTCCACAGCAATTGATATGAAATGAGATATTAAACCAACCTTTTAATACAAATTCCATTTTGGATGTTAGTCATCAAGGAAGAACCCCTGAATAAGGTCTCCTCAAAAAAACATAAAAACAATTGGGGAATCTGCTGACTGGTACAGAACAGGCTCAGGCTCACAATTTACCCAGGGGAGTGTCATCAAGGGGAGGGAGGCCAGACCCTATGGTACCAAACCAATTATACTAAGTAGGTAATGAACTCTGGCACAACCAGAGCCTAATGCTAGAAATAGCCATTTTGTCTAACCTCCTCATGTTACAGAGGAAGAAAATTTTGAAGCTCTTACATAGATGATCACCTTCAAAAGTGGGATTTAACAATCAGCAGGATGATTTTAGAGAAGCCTGGAGAGACTTATATGAACTGATGCTAAGTGAAATGAGCAGACCCAAGAAATCATTGTATACAATATCAATATTATATAATGATTAATTCTGATAGACAATGCTCTTTTCAACAATGAGATGATTCAGGCCAGTTCCAATGATCTTGTGATGAAGAGAGAGAATTATGGGAACTGAGTGTGGATCCCAACATAGCATTTTCCCTCCTTTTGTTGTTGCTTGGTTGCATTTTGTTTTCTTTCTCATTTTTTTTCCTTTTTGATCTGATTTTTCTTGTGCAGCACAATAATCGTATAAATATGTATGCATATATTGGATTTAACATATATTTTGATATGTTTAATATATAATGGATTATTTGTCATCTAGGGGAGGAGGGTAGAAGAAAGGGGTAAACTTTGGAACAGAAGATTTTGCAGGGGTCAGTGTTGAAAAAGTATCCATGCATATGTTTTGAAAATAAAAAGCTTTAATGAAAAATGGAGGGTTATTTTTAGGAAAGTATGTTTAAGTAAATAAAAAAAAACTTTTAAAAGAAAAAAAGTGGGATTTAATTAAGCCCAGGTCTTCTCATCATAGAACTAATGTTATTTCTAGTGCAATGTGTTGATGTTTCTATATTTCTGTCAGAGCCCTCAAATGTCAACTCCTTGAGGCTGTCTTGGTTGGCCCACCTTAGCTGCAATCCAAATTGAGAGAAAGGTCATTTGTATATCATAAAGTCCCAGCTAAATATAGATTACAACCATTAGTTCTCTATTCGCCTACCTGGTAATTATGTGGATAAGTCAAAAGTTGGCCTTGGATTATCACAGGGATTTATACATGACTGACATGACTCAACAACAACAAACAGTCAATAAATTTACCTTCTGTAAATACAGGAGTCAGTGAAACAAGACAGAGTAGTAAAAAGAGTGTTGAGCTTGTAGTCAAGGCCAGACTCAATCCAACCTTAAGAGCTCATTAGCTGTGTGGCCACTACCACACTGCTCTCCTTTGACTACACCAATCACTCTTTTATACTTCCATTAAGGATCTGGACAAGTTGCCATCTCCGTTGGTGGAGAGGGCTCCCACAGCAACAAATCACAGATCTCTGACATGGACAGGGTTTCAGTAAGTTATAGTTTATGTCAGGCCTATAGATTATTCCCCAAGAGACTTTGACTGCCAAGTTTTGGCAGATAACTAAATAAGGAGTCCCATAGTCATACATTGGAGTTATAGCAAAATAAAAGTATTACCAAGGGGAGGAACCCAAGCCATGTGGCACCTAATTGTTCTTATTAAATAGGGAATGAGCTCTGGAGCAGCCAGAGCCTAATTCTGGACAATCTATCTGTAAATTCCAACCTGATTACTCCTAGAATGTGAAGAAATGTTAGAAATTTAGAGTTCTAAAAACCTGAATACTTTATCAACTATGATGTATCATTTTTTTTCTGTCCATAGCTACCATTCTCATCCATGCTTTGGCCCTAATGACTACTGCTGGGATATTCCTTTAACTAAACTGTGTTCAAAGTCTCTTATCTGTCACCATACCTGATAATACCAGAGGGGTTTGATGATGTAGTGAATAAAGCCTGAACCTAGAATCAGGAAAATGAGCTCAAATCCAGTCTCAGACACTTGACCCTGGTCATCACTTTTAAAAAAAAATCTACCTGCCTCAGTTTCCTCATCTGTAGAATAGAAATAATGAAAATTCTAGTATATACCTTCCTGTTGTGAAAATATAATATCACAAATGGTCAAAGAATATGAACAATTTTCAGATGAAGAAATTAAAACCATTTCTATTCATATAAAAAAATGTTCTAAATCACTATTGATCAGAGAAATGCAAAATAAGACAACTCTGAGATACCACTACATAATACCTCTCAGATAGGCCAGGATGACAGGAAAATATAGTGAAAAATGTTGGAGAAGATGTGGGAAAAGTGGGACACTGATACATTGTTGGTGGACTTGTGAATTGATACAGACACTCTGAGAGTAGTTTGGAACTATACCCAAAGAGCTATCAACTGTGCATATCGTTTCACCTTCAGTGTCTCTACTGAGTCTGTATCCCAAAGAGAGCATGAAAAAGGGAAAAGGACCCACATGGGTAAAAATATTTGTAGCAGCCCTTTTTTTTTTTAAGTGGCAACAAACTGGAAACTGAGGGGTTGTTTAACATCTGGGGAATGGCTGAATAAATTATGGCATATGAATGTTGTGGAATATTATTATTCTATAAGAAATGATCAGCAGGATGATTTCAGAGAGACCTAGAAAGACTTACAGGAACTGAGGTTGAGTGAAGTGAGGAGACCCAGGATAACATTGATCATGGTAATAGGAAGAATGTTGGACATGGACTTTTTTCAACACTGAGGCGATTCAAGCCAATTGTAATAGACTTGTGATGGAGAGAGCCATCTGCACCCAAAACCAGGCCTATTGGGGATTGCATATAGATCACAGCATAGTATTCTTACCTTTTTTGTTGTTGTTTGCTTGCTTTTTGTTTCTTTCTGATTTTTTTTTTGTGCAACATAATAAATATGGGAATATCTATAGAATTGCATATGTTTAACATAAATTGGATTACTTCTGCCTAAGGGAGGGGGTGGGAGGAAAAGAGGGAGAAAAAATTTGGAACAACTTTGCAGGGGTGAATGTTGAAAACTATCTTTGCATATATTTTGAAAATAAAAAGCTATTAAAAATAAAATATCATTTATAAAGCTCTTTGAAAAGCTTAAAGCATTATATAAATTTTAGTTATTTCCAAATTATTAATGTTAAATGCTCAAATAGCATTTTTAAATTGTTATTATAGTTATTATTAGAATTAACCTTCCTTATGTATCCTTACTGAAATGATTCTCTTCATCACACTGCAATGGTTGATATACAATTAAAACTCTCTACCTTCACATCAGTTTTACTGGTGGTCTTATATTTTTTATTTATATATCACAATGCTTTCTGAATATGTCTCCCAACTCTCATATTTCTCCTCCCCCAGAATTGAACTCTCCATTGCAATAAAGTGCATTGAGACTCATCAATCATGCACTCAGTCACTTTATTAGTTAGTAACTGACTTATTATTGGTTCTGCCTCCGAGATAATTAGTGACCGAGAAAAACAGTCAAAAAAGTTCCTTCTTCTGTGCTATCCCAACCTCAGTGGCTCATCCATTTTTGATGTCCAACTATCACCCGTGGCTCCAAAATTTTGTAGCATATGAAGCAATCACATCTCAATAAAACTATCTCAACGATTTAAACCAGGTTGAGGGGAATCAACAGGCCTCAAAGCTGTTAATGAGTTGAGGGGGTATCTGACAACACATGAAGACTTCCCCTACAGAATGGGAGGTTGAGAACAAATTTGTTCCAATAGCACTATATAAAGCACTATAAAATGCTTAGAGCTTGGTCAGAAATTGATAAGACCAAGGTCATCCATTGTATCCTACCTAGGCCATGGCCAGTCATCCTGACTTTTGAATGAGGGTGAGAGTGAGACCGACAACTTGGAGCAAGTCTGCTTCACTTAAACCTAAACCAAATGCAAGGCAAGATGCAATCCATATTGCCATTGGTCCTCTTCGAAAATGAAGGATAAAAAACAAGTACAGCTCTGTGGTATAGAAAGACAAGCTGTAACAAAAACTTAATATTTCCATCCTCTATCTCCATTACACTTTCAGACTGAAATGCAAGAATGGGAGAAGAGAGATCATTTCTACCCCTAATAGTAGTACCAGTTATATGCAGAAGAAAATGGATGAGGTAGGCTTGTGCTTGTTTAAGTGACACGAGAGAATTTAAGAACTAAAATTTGTGGTCTCTTCCTGCCATTTTCTAAGCACAGGTCAGGGACGAAAGTCACTTTAGAATTATATGCCAGAATTATTGTTGGCATACAAAATGAGATATTTCCTGTTTTAAGCAAAGGTCAGAGCAGAAAACTCTGTAGAATTACATGGCAGAATTATCTGTGATTACAAAGTGAGATGAGAGATCCTGAGCATGGGCTTTCCCTGGTTTAGGGCCAGGGAAGAGAGTAGGGGATTACCATTGGATTATCCCAAATTCACAAATTCCCAAAGGTTTGAAATGAAGAGTTCCCAAGCATTGTGTTCAGGCATCCCAGAGGGAGAATGTTTCTCCATCAAGGACAAGGAAGAGGATTACTCCAGAATAAAGAGATTCATATAATACCAAATGGGAGAAGAGCGCAAAAACTTGTCAAATATTCTATTGTTATAAGTTAATCAAACAGTGAAGGTCAGAGAGGATGACGAATATCTGAGTAGATCCCCAAAATGTCTTCATCTTCCTAGAAGAACCCATTGGCCTATTTGAAAACTTCATCCCTAACTCTTTTACATCTTGGGTATTTTCTGTGATTGATGCAATAAAGTCTGTACCATTCCCACAGCCTATACTGTATAGAGTGAGTGTGCAGGAGAGAGAAATCCTTTTATCCATAGATGGGAGAACCTAGTCATTAGCCAAGCCTAAGATATGATTCAGAAGTTTTATTAAATTAATTTTGTAGAAGTAATAAAAAGAAAAATGGGAATCTGATAGGCAATCCCCAGGATGTCTTTACTGATTCTAGGGATTTTTATTTAAACTAAAAAACTTCATAGTTTATGGAAATAGAAATATATTTTTGTTTTTTCTTTAATAATATCTATGCCGTTTATGTCTGTCTTATCTTATAGTTTAAGGTAGCATTCCTAAAACAATGACAATTAATGGTGAAGAAAGAAGGCATTTTATACTATATTATTGAGAAATTTTAAATGTTTCTTCATCCAACGAATGGGAATTTGATGATTACCATTTTTGAGTACTTTAGAATATACCACTCCAATTGAATACAAAAAAAAAATCTATATTTAGGATTGAATCCATCAATTAAAGGTATAAATCAGGTGCAACCAAATCCTGAGCATTCCTTTTAATCAGCAAATCAGGTTTATTCCAAATATATAATTAATCAAACTGGAAAGGAGTAGAATATTTTGAGTCATTGGATGAAATTGATATACCTCAACAGGAAGTATACTGCGAGTGATTAAAAAAAACAGTCCCATCATATGCGGCTTGGTTAAAAAAAAATTAGTTTAGAATCCAGAATTCCAATGGTGGGTCAACCTAGTGAAAGAGTATCTCCTACCAAACCACTAAGAAGAAATTGTTTACTGGAGGAGAGAAAGAGACAAGAACATGTCTTCTCTGCCATTAACTAGAGGAAAGCCTTAGGCACTTCCAAAGTTCAGAAGACTGGATTCCTTTAAGAACTGGCACAAGTGTTCTGAGTATATAGCAATGGCAGAGGCTAGATTAGATACTCTGAGGAAAAGTACTTCTAGGACTCTGGAAGGATGCCAGCAGAAAGCTAAATCTAAGGTGAACATCATGAGGATCCTGTGAATTGGGAAAAGAACTTCCTGAAAAGAAGAGCTATAAGATATCCATTTGCCACACACATTCTCTTTACTAGAGTACATTTTCTACTGGATTCCATGTGTATTTCTGAGGGAACATGTCCCTGATTTTGAAGAATTTTTGCATCAACTGTTTTGCTAAACTATTTTAGTAAATTCCCTTAACTAGAAGCTATTTTTTCCTAGCTGGTTAATCAACAATATACTCAATACAGAGTCATGCTGATCCGAGGTCATAAGCAATCATATTGGAAAATTCTCCTTATCTCAAAAGTTAACCCCAAATCCTTGAGGGGAAAATGTAATAACCATCTTCTGAGGATCTAGTCTGCCTGGACAAACAGGACATGGGAGAGAAAGTCCAGAATCTGCACAACATTAAAATATACCCGAAAAACACGAGAATTATATTGATTAGCTTTTTCTTAATAATTATACATTTGTTTATATATTACGTATATAGTATGCATATATTATGTTTATATATTATATTTATTTGTTTGTTATTTTATTTAGAGGTTTTGCAAGTAAAATATTAATATATCTTTGTTTTTGTTTATATGCCAAAATGCCTCAGATTCTTCTTTAGTAGAAGAACCATCTTTTTCCCCTGATGAATAGGCTCAAATTTATAGGCTATGTTGTTTTTGGTTCCATTTGGACTCTTTGCTTTATGTAATGAATTGACATATAAACATTTATTAAGCAGTTGTTATTTGCCACTACTGCATTCAGCTCCGAAGATACAAAATGAGGTTAAAAATACTCTTTGTCCTTAGGAAGCTAATAACCTAATAGGGGAAATAATTTACAAACAAATATATATAAAGGAAGCTACAGACAGGATAAATAGGAGATAATTAATAGAGAGAAGAAGAATTAAGAGGATTTGAAAGCTTCCAGTAAAAGATGGGGTTTTAGTTAGGATTTAAAGGAAGCCAGGTCAGTAAGTAGTCCTCAGAGTAGAGGAGGGAAAATATTTCAGATATAGAAACAGCCAGAGAAAATGTCCCAAATTGAAAGAAAGAGTGACTAGAAGATTAGGTTTTAAAAGGTTTTGAATGTCAAACAGAGCATTTTATATTTGATTCTAGAAATAATAGAAAGCCACTGAAGTTTATTGAATGAGGCTTAGAAGTGGGATGACATGACTGGGCTTGTGCTTTAGAAAAATCACTGTAGTGGTTGAATGGAGAATGGATTGGAATGGAAAAAACTTGAGGAAGTGACACCTTCATGCTGCAGGCTACTTTAATATTCTAGATCTGAGGTAATGAGGGCCTGCACCAGAGTAGGGGCTGTGACAGAGAAGAGAAAGGGGTATATTTAAGATATTGCAAAGATGAACTTGTCAGGTCTTGGCAACAGATTGGATCTGGAAGATACTATTCCATTCTTTTCTATGACTTGTCATGACTGTGTAGTTGTCCTAAACTTTTGAAACGAAGTATCTTTGTACTTCAAGGCCATTCTCCTGGCACCTCACATGGTGGAGTTAGAGGGAGGTTATTATTGATATTTGAATTATAAAAATATATGCCTTAGAGTCCAGGGGTCCTCAAACTATGGCCCACGGGCCAGATGCAGCAGCTGAGGATGTTTATCCCCCTGACCCAGGGCTATGAAGTTTCTTTATTTAAAGGCCCACAAAACAAAGGTTTTGTTTTTACTATAGTTCGACTTGCCAACAGTCTGAGGGACAGTGGACTGGCCCCCTATTTAAAATGTTTGAAGACCTCTGCTTAGACTTTCAAACACAGTTGTTATCTCTATCATCAATCTACTAATCAAATTAGTCATTTGTATTCTATAACCAAAAATCTTGGGAAGTTTTCTTATATTATTTCCTAACATAGTATCCAAATTTTCAAATGTTTCACAATCTGGGGAGAGGGGCATGCCTATGATCCTTAAACTATTTCTATTATGTTGTCTTCAAGAATAGTCACTTTATTGTCTATTGAATTCATATATACTTTTGAAAATAATTGTCTTCTGCTTCTCTACCTCCAAAATTTCATATCCTTTTATATTTTTTAAATTCCAAACTTGTCTTTCTCTATTTTTATATATTCTATTGTTTGGGAGATACTCTCCATCTTGCAATCTAAAGTGCTTGTCTTCATTGATTTTCTTTTGAGAGCTATGATTTCCAGTCTATGTTCTATTCAAAAAATTAGTTCTTTTCTCTTACATTGAAGTTTCTTGTTGTTCTATGCTCTGAGAATCCTCAGGTTTTTCTTTTTATTTGAGGAATATTAGTTTATTTTCTTTCAGAATATAATATTAATGTATTATGGCCTTCTTAATTTTTGATTCATCCCTCCTGCTCCTGCAACCTAACCTCTTCATGGCACTCTCTGTTGGTTTATCTGACAGAGCCAGGCTTAAAGCCAACCTTTCTCTCTTGGCCTTTTTGTTTTTCCAGACACTTTCTTTTACTCCCAGCAATTTTCTCTGGGTTTACTTGTGATTTCTTTGCCCTCCTTTTTTCACTGCTTTGTCATGTACATCTTATTTTTCATAAATCCCCTGCCACATTAGATGCTCCCAATTGAAAGCACTGTGAAAGAAGGATTATCTGCATCCCTGCAGGAAGCAAACTCAATGATGGAAGAACAGATTGTAGCTAAGTTTCCAACCACCATTCCTTTGAACGCATAAGCCCCTTCTCTAGCTATTTCTCAATGTTTCATCTTCCGCCTCCTTGCCCCATAACCTTTTCTTCATGTGGCTAGTCAAAATTAATTCCTTCTGCCTCTTGTGGGCTGGAGGGGAGGGTGAACAAGGAAAAGCAACTCAGATTGAGTCATTGCCATAAGTGGGGTAATGCTAAGACCACGTCAGGTGGAACTTACATGTCAAGCCTGGGAATATGTCTGTGCAGTAACTTTTAATTTTTCATTAGTGCTTCTATCTTCTTATCTTGTGAGTTGAGTTTTAATTACTATATAGTCATTGCATAGTTTTGGTTGTTTTTTACTTGTCTAGATTTAGTTGGGAAGCTCTGAAGAAAAACCCTCTCAAATTTTAGTTTATGAACTTTATAGACATCAACAAATATGAATATTTCAAAATACAAAGAATAGAAAAGATGAGTGTATATGAAAGTACAAACTTTTCATATAAGCATTTTTTAAGCATCTAAGTGGAACAATGGATGGAGCCTCAGATTTGGTACCAGGAAGGCATGAATTTGATCCAACATCAGAGAGTATTTTGTGGCCTCAGGCAAATCCCATTCTCTGTTTACCTCAGTTTTCTTATTTACACACAAAAAAAGAATAGAAATGAATCTCAGAGTTATGGAAAATAAAATGATATATTTGTAAAGTTCTTAGTAAGCCTTAAGACATCATATGTATACTAGTTATCATCATCATTTACACTTTAATAATATGACTGCCCTGCTTATCTGTGTCTCTTTTTAAGATCTTTTTGTAAATATTTCAATTTTAAAATCTTCCTTTTCTTTTAATTTTTTCAAAGGTTGCCAACTTCTCAAACAAAATTTCCCAGAGTTTCCTAAATCTGTCATATGTCATTTCTTAAAACACAATATTCCCTTATTCCATCCATTCTCTAACTGATAGACACACACTTTGCTTCTTGTTCTTTGCTATAACCAAAAATATTTTTATGGGGTCTTTTCCCCTTGTCTCTGACCTTTTTGGTCTCTTACTTTTCAAGAGTCTCTAGCAAAGTGGTTCTTAAATAATACGATATGAGGGTCATTTGAGCAAAATACTGAGCTATTCTATTCTCCTCTACCTGGGATTAGGTCCAAGAAGGGGAAATTAGAAGGTAGAAATGGTCTTTCTTTTGATAAGAACTTTTCACTGCCAGTGAGAAAAGTGGAAAGTTGGACCAATAGGACATGAGCTAGAAGCCGATGTAAGATGGAAGAAGAGAAAGAGCCCAATTTAGATAGGTATTGCAGGCCCACAGGCCTTTCTTTCCTGCCCACCATGTCCCACTGATGATTATCTATTTGCCTCTTGTTTTGAAGACATGAACTTCTGCCATCCTTCTCTAACTTCCACTATTTCTCTGAAGATAGCATCATCTTATCTTCACCACTAGTGTTGATTCATGTGGCCTGTGGTCTACTTCATCCAAAATATGACCTGCTTTTGACCCTCCCTTGCACTCTGACTCACATTTAGTCAATTCAGTTCAACAGAGGAGAACATAAATTTATAAGGGAATACAAGGCAGAGGAAAAGAAACTAAAACAAAGTCAGTTCAAAGCAATTTCAAGAGGGAGAGAATGCTAATAAGTAAGTGGATCAGAAAAGATATTAGATAAGACTTGGCATCTGAATTAAACCTATAAGGAATCTACGGGTCAGAGGTGATGAAAAAGGAGCCTTCCAGGGATTGGGTACTGCCTACAAAAATGCATAACAGTACATGGGTTACTTTGACTTGAGAGTTGTGCTCCAAGGGAAGTAATATGAACAGGAGGTGGGATGAGCCTAAATTTTCAAGCAATTCAAATTTAAAAAGGAGGGGAATATTGTGTTTTGTACAAACAACAGAAACTTATGGGGAAAGGACAAATCCCTTTTATCAACAAAAGGGAGGAAATGATTATTTCTAATAAATATAGTGGAGTAAAACCATCTTGGTGTATATACTCTGATTTTATACCCCCAAATAGACATGCAAGCACAAACATACATGCACCTACCTATTTACTCCTGCACATCCATACCTCCAGTTTTACCACTAAGTGGCAAGGTTTCCTTTATTGATATGCTTTTCCAATGCCTTTTGCAATCTTAATAAAGCCCTGGGATTGGTAGCAAAAAAAAAAATGTGGGACTCATGAGATCCAATAGGCCCATGAGCCACATAAAGTATGCTGAAGAAAAGTTTCACATCAAAAACAGAAGTTTGAGATTGTCAGACATCATTATACAGAGGAGAAACTGTAGACCAGAGGTACCCAGGTCTTGCCTAATGGCACACAGATAGGAATGAATAGAAATAGGATCCAAACTTTGGACCTTTGATTCCAATTTGAGGGCTATTTCCACTGTGCCCCTAAAACTGTCTTTGAGTCAATAGGGCTCACTAAGTACTGAACAAGATACAAAACCCTGGCAAAATAGAATCCCTGCCCAGAGGAACCTTAATATGTACTTAAGGAAATGTCATAACCACTAACAAAACTAACACAAATCAAAAAGTGGTATTTGCACATGGCCACTATGATAAAACAGCATTGTTCAGCACTCTTGTCCCTCTAAAATTGCTTTATTTAAAATAGGACTAGTCATTTCCTGCCCCTACTATATTTGTATTATTTTGCACTGACTTTGTATTTATTTACTTGTGTTTATATACATGTTGTACCCCATAAATAGAATGTAAGCCTTTTGAGGAAAAGTTTAGAGTGTTTAGTTTTGTTTTGATGTAGCTCCAAAACCAAGTACCTAAGTATTTGTTGAATTGAGTTGAATAGATATTATTATTTAATGAACTTAAGAGTCAAGTCCATGGGTCAGGAGGAACTCTCCAGGACAAACCTCATTTTGAGAGTTGTTTTGCCCACTCATCCAAGCTCCAAATGTCTTTGATGACTTGTACAAACTCCATTAAAAAACACCAGCCCTCCTGCCCTTGGCTTGGCCTTCTAAATGATGTGAATATTTCCTTACTAAAGGAGGAGAGCATCTCTGTTTTTTTTTTTAATTCTTAGTATTTGTTCAGTGGAGGAAAGTTTACACAGCTTGCAGAGAATTATTTAGCAGGAAATGAAACTTCCGTAATTCTGCATGTTCATTTTGCTTTCAGTTGGCAGGGCTCCCTGGCACACAGTTCTCTTCTCTAGACCAGAAACACCACATCCTCCACCCAAATAAGCCTCCTTCAATCTCAACTTCAAGGGAGGCCAAATAATAGGACTCTCTTAATCATAGAGGGTAGAAGGTGGAAGAGTCTGGGTGCCCACTCCTTATGCTATGGCATGTCTATACAGTCAGTGTATTCATACTTCAGTAAGAACATGGTTATCTGGCTTTCTCATTTAAAGAAGAATTTTTCCCACTGGAAATAGAACAGGGAAAGTAAATTTGCAGAGTCTTAAAAAAGAAAAGAAAACCCTTAGTTCCTTAAACTAGCCAATATGGACAGTAGAATGAATGTGTGTAGGAAAAACTTGGCCTGTTAAATGAGACGGATGTGGCCGTGGAGATTTAATCCACACTGGGCACGAGGCATATTTGCTCAGGCAGAATTAAGTGGAGGATGGAAGCAATTCCTGAGGGGCAGCTTGGTGAAATGCCCAGCCCCATAGGAAGAAGCATGTGAATTGCACTTTGAAGAACGCTTGAGATATTGGGGGATGGAGGTGAATGGAAATTCCACTAAGAGGAACTAATGAAATAATGTATAGTAAACATTTGCAAAATTTAAAACTCCACAGTTGTGTTAAGTTATTATTAAAAGTCTTGGGATGTCCTAGGAAAGAACAGTTCTGTGTTTTTCAACACATCAACCTTGCAATGAATGAAATTGCTCTGGTGACATGGAATCCCAGACTTGGAAGGATCCATCTGGTCTAACCCTGACCCACTGAATCTTTTCTTTCTTTTGTTTTTTGCTTGCTTGCTTTCTTGTTTTCTTGCTTTCTCTTTCTTTTTTTTTTTTTTGTCTATGTCTGCACTAGAAGCTCTCGATGCTGGCCAGCAGATGTATCAGCCATACATCTATAATTTATTCAATCCAACAAGTCATTATTGAATGCCTCCTATAATTACAAGTGCTGTCCTAGGTGCTGGAGATACAAAGACAAAATAAGAGTCCCTGTCCTCAAGGAACTTTTTTCTTCTCAGTAGATTCAACATGAACACAGCTAAGTAAATATTAATAATTTGAAGAAAGGACTATTATCAAGTCAAAGGAGATGTTGGTCTTCAAAAAGACAAGCTAAGAGACAGAGCATTCCAAATGAAGAGAGTAGCCCATGAAGATAGAAAATACAATTTAACATATGGTCATTAAGTATATTACATGTAAAACCCCAGCCTATGCACCTGGGAGATAGAAAAACAAATGAGACCTAGTCACTATTTTCAGATATTTGGTATCTAGCCAGGAAAGCAGTGTGGCAAACCAGACAAAATGCTGGCTTCAAAGTTGGACGACCTGAATTTTAAACTTATCTCTGCCTATTATAATTTATACAACCTTGGGAAAGTTTGGGGCCCATGTTCTTTCATCCATATAATGAAGGAGTTAAACCAGATAATCTTTTAGGAGCCTTGCAAATTTAAATCTCTCCTTCTAGAAGTCCAAATTAGGGGAATTTTATGAGGCATTTAATAAATTAATATATAAGAAATGGCCTTATTTTACATATGGATAAGCAATAGGCTACATACATATGTGGTTATATCTGTATAAATATGTATATGTGTGTTTTGTGTGTATATGTATATATATGGGAATATACATATTTGTTTATCTGGGATATATAGTTATATGGTATTTTATATGGATATATGTATATATATGTCTATTGGGACTGCATGGGTGTATAGTAAGATAAATTAGATATACACACATATAGTTATATCTTTATTGGAAATATATTATATATAGATATATCATATATGTTTATGTGTCTGCATCTATGTCAATGTCAATATCAAAGTCAATGTCAATGTTGATATCAAAATTGATATCTATATCAATGTCTATGTCCATTTCTAAATCTATATGGCAGCTAAGTGGTGCCCTGGATAGAGTGCTGGAGTCAGGAGAACATGAGCTCAAATATTACCTCATATCACTACACACCTCTCACATTGGCTAAGATGACAGGAAAAGACAATAACAAATATTGGGGGGGGATGTAGGAAAACTGGGACTCTCCAACCATTCTGGAGAGCAATTTGGAACTATGTCCATAGGGCTATCAAACTGTGCATACCATTTGATCCAGCAATGTCTCTACTGGGCTTTTATCCCCAAGAGATCAAAGAAGCGAAAGGGATCCACATGTGCAGAAATATTTGTAGCAGCCCTTTTGTAGTGGTAAAGAATTTGAAAGTAAGTAGCTGCCCAACAATTGGGAAATGGCTGAATAAATTATGGTATATGAATATTATGGAATATTATTGTTCTATGATCAGCAGGATAATTTCAGAGAGATCTGGAGAGACTTACAGGAGCTGATGTAAGTGAAGCGAGCATCGTACACAACATAAGATTATATGATGACGAATTCTGATGGGCATGGCTCTTCTCAACAATGAAACAATTCAGGGCAGTTCTAATGATTTTGTGTTGGAGAGCCATCTACACCCAAAGAGCAGACTATGGGAACTGAGTGTGGTTCACAACATAGCATTCTTATACTTTTTGTTGCTGTCTGCTTGCATTTAATTTTCTCATTTTTTTCTTTTGATTGGATTTTTCTCATGCAGCAAGATAATTGTATAAATACATATGCAAATATTGAATTTAACATATTTTACCACGTTTAACATATATTGGATTACTTGATATCTAGGGCAGGGATGGAGAGAAGGAGGGAAAGTAGAACACAAGGTTTTACAAGGGTTAATAATGAAAAATCTTTTGAAAATTAGAAAGCTTTTAAAAACTACCTTACACATTTACTAGATGTATGTCCTGGGCAAGGCACTTAACTTCTGCACATCAGTTTTTTTCAATTATAAAATGGGGACCCTGGAAAAGAAAATAACAAACCATTACAATGTTTTTGCCAAAGAAAATCCCATAAAAATGGGCTTACAAAGAGTTGGACACAACTAAATGACTTAAAAATACCAACAAATAACAAATGGATATGTGTGTCTTAGATATATATATGATCTATGTTTGCATTGGGTATGTGTATATATATATATATATATATATGTGTGTATATACATACATTGATATATGCACCTATATAAATGTTTATGTTTCTATATTGGAGATACATACATACACATATATAGAAATATGCATTGGATATATATATACACACACACACAAAGATTTTGTGTGTGAGTGCATCTCAATTCTGATCATTTTTATTGATTAGCCAATAGTTCTGGAATTCTCAACCTCCTTTTCTCCTCCTGATGACTTTTCTATTTTCCTTCAGATCCTAACAACCCATCTGTAGGAAGCCTTTCCCTATCTTCCCTTAATGCTAATAGTTTCCATCTCTTGGTTTTCTTCTAATTTATCCTATCTATATTTTGTTTGTACATAATTATTTGTATGTTATCTCCCACATTGGATTGTGATATTCTTTATGACTGAAAATTATTTGTGGTGTTTTTCTTTTTTCCTTTCTTTTTTTTGCTCTTTGTATTCCCAGCATTTAACACAGTGCCTTGCACATATTGCTTAATAAATGTATGTTGAATGACTGACAAATAATCTTTCATCTCCTCATATCTTGTAGATATATAGTTCTTTGACTATTTTTCCCTTCGTATTCACTGATCTCAGTGACTAGTAAATAGTAGGTACTTCACAAATGCTCGTTGACCAACTGATGGACTAAAATTGTCAGCTTCCATCAGGGCTCCCAGGTCAAGGACTACCTCCTTCAAAAGACCCCCCTGATCACCCAAGCTATTGGAGCTCAGTTTCTATTTATGAAATAAAGGGGCTAGACTAGATGAGCTCCAATTACTCTTCCAGCTATAAATCTATGATCCTATAAACTAGTGCCCTTATCCCAAGCTAGAAATTACTTTGTTGTATTTTGCCTAAGAGGCAATGTAATGTGGTACATAAAACAGTGGCCTTATGGCCACAATTACCTGGATTCAAGTCCTATGCTTTTCATGCATATGACTTGACCTAGGACAAGTAACTTATCCCTGTCTTCAATATCTAGCAAACATTTGGTACTTAATAAATGCTTGTTTGAATAGATGGATAAAACTGTTAAGTGTGATATTTGATCATCCATCAACCCTGTTTCTGAATTTGAAGCACAGGAATAATCCAAGAGACTACCACACTTTAAGCTTATGTGAACCAGAAGGAAGTTAGGTCATCCTTTCTTTTCCTGGATAGCTAAGTGAAGAAAGTTTGGAGCTGGATGGATTACCAGCTTCCTAATAATGAGAACTGTCCTGAACTTTAGAGTCCAGGGGCTATTTGCACTTCCCATATCCCAATGTTATTGTGAAAATTTTCTATCAGCTATAAAATCCTGTAGAAATGTGAATGATCCTTATTTTCAGCCCCGGTTCTCGACTGTGATATAAATCACTGAGGTAATTAAAAGGCAGCACAGAAGACTACAAGAAAATTGCACAGCCACACCACTGGCAATCAGGAGCGAGAGATCAAACATCCAGCATGTGTGAGTACCCAGGAGAGACACTAAGATACACCAAAAGCCAGTGAGATCAAGCCACCCAGAAGAGATGAACCAGACTCCCAGCCTTTTCTGGAGAGACATCAAAGGCTTAACCCTTGGCTATAGAATTTCAAAATAAAGTCCATTGTGCTTCCTTCTGGAAAGCTCAGTCAGCCAAGCCCAATTAGGGCTCTAGAGAGTTACCTGGGACTTTTTCCTGGATGAAATGGTATTAACCCAAGCTCTAATCTTTACTCAATCATTCAATGCTGAAGAAGTACCCACAGTATCACTGGAAGACAGAGAATATCCCACCCAAGTATTAATTCAAGTAAATATGTGTAAAGTATCATTTATGTCCTTGGAAGAAAACAATTACATTCAACTCAAGAAGGATTGTTGAATGTCTGCTAAGTACCAGGTGTCTAGGACATTCAAGATAGCAAGCTTGTCTTCAGTCAGAAAGACTTGATTTCAATTTCTCCTTTGATTCATTCTAGCTGTATGACTCTGGGCAAGTCACACACCCTTTCAATGGACGCCTTAAGTAACTCAGTCAAACTAACAGGAATCAATTTGTAGAAGGAATTCCCCCAAGTCAATTCCCTAAAACAAAGATCACAAATCTGGATCTGCTGTCCCTCTAAAAAGTACAAGCAAAAGCAAAAAATAAAAATGGAAAGGCCCTCTGGGCTATGAATTGAATGTACAAAGAACAAAGACAAAACTCCTTGTCATCAGGGAGCTTATGTTCTCTTGAGATTATAAAAGATATAACATGAACATAAATAGTCAATTTTTAAAGTAATTTTGATGTAGAGATGAGCTCTATTAAGAGAATCAAGGGATATAGAATATTTTCTTTATAAAGAGTAGCATATGATCAGAGCTTTTTAGAAAATTAGAGCTTCCCAAGAGACAAGTAAAGGATACAATACCTGAGCAAGGACCTGGAGGTGGGGGATTCAATTTCATGTATAGAAAATAAAAAAGTTGGTTTGCTTTTAAAGGACTACAGTGTGCTGGAACCATATTACAATAGGAGTTAAGCCAAATTGAGGAATCCATGTTTTAAACCAGAGGTAGTAGGGAACCATTGAGACTTCTTAAGCACAGGAGTCACATGGCCATACCCTTATTTAGAAATACCACTTTGGTTTCTGTATAGATGATTAGACAGGTATTAATGAGAACCTGGATTAAGGTTTGGTTTATGCATGTAGATATAAAAGTTGTTATGAAAGCAACACCTGACAACTTGTTAGATGGAAAGGAAAATATTTTTCTACCAGTACCTAAAATTACACCATTACCAAGCTCTAAAGAGAGATTGAAGGTTGTGTTAGTTAACCTAACAGTTAAGTTGAAGATGTGCATCTGATTTTTCATACATGTGTGACCTTGGTTAGTCATCTCATCTCTTTGGGACTCAATTTCCTCATTTGTAAAATGAGGGGGCTGAACTAGTTAGCCAAGTTCATTCTAGAACTGTGGTCATATAAGTATATGTTCCTTTGGATTAAAGATTGATTTCAGTTGTTGCCATATTTGAACATTCAAAAGCCCTAGGATGAAAAAGCATTAAGTCGCAAACATCTTAGCATGAATGAGTTTATTGTTCTCCCAGCCAAAAGAAAATGCAGCAGCTGGATGGGGGGGCGGGAGCTTCAAAATGGCTAATGGAGAAGAAAAAGGGGGCCTCAAGAACAAATAGAAGTCACCTGGAACATTCCCAGTCGGCTTCTCAGTTTGACTTAAAACAAGGGGGAGCAATAGAGAGCAAGAACTCCCCCCTTTAGTCCTCCTTCTAGGGAAATCAAGGAATCAGCTATGGAATTTGTATCTGAGTTGGAGAAAATGGAAAATATTTGCAGCAAAAAAAAAAAAAAAAAAAAAAAAAGAAATCCTGACTTGGCCTTGGCATTCCTAACCAAATTCCAATTCAGAAACTCACTTGGGTCAACCTGGAAAGTCTTGTGTAATTCCCCTGATTTGAACTCCAGATTGGGAAAACCTTGTCATCTCAGCTCAATGTCTCAAGGCAAAGGAGGAGCTGAATTAACTTCAATTTGAAAGGGAGAGCAAAACCCAGGCAGGAAAGGTTATTTGGAATGACATGAAAAGACATGATAGATCCGTGAGGCTATTTGATAATTCCCAATGTGAATACCCGTTCCACTAAAACAGAATGTAACCCATTTGTGCCTCAGTTAACTATAGCCTGAGACTCACAGGATGAAGTGATCAGGTCTCACAGTTGTTAAATATTCAAGGTAGGGGTTAAAAAATATCTCTTCCCGACTTCCAGACCAGAATTCTAACTACTAAGCCACTTTGGCTAATTTCAGGAGCATCGAGATAACCAAATGCATCTGAGAGCTCTTGTTTGGGAGTTCCCATCAATTGTGGAAATTAAAAGCCATCCATGTTTGTCAGTTGTGGGCAATTATTGTTCATTCTCTTCCTTAAGAATAAGATTCTTCCTCAAAATAGGAATCCATACTCGAATCAAAGTTATTTATTTAGTCACTCAATAACTACATATCAAGTGTTTGCTATGAACTAGGCAAGATGCAAAAGATCGTTATAACATGACTCAGATCTTTATAAAACAAAGCCTAGGAGAGAAAAGACATATCCTTGATACAACTGTTGTTAATGAATACTTTATGGTTATTTATTAGTGAATAATTGAGTTGCAGTTATTTTTCAGTTGGGTCTAATTCTTCACAACTCCATTTGAGGTTGTTTTTTTTGGTAGAGATACTAGATTGGTTCGCCAATTCCTTCTCTAGCTCATTTTACATATGAGGAAACAAGCAAACAGGATTCAGAGACTTGCTCAGGGTCACACAGCTTTGTAAGTCTAGGAGACTGAGATCAGATTTTAACTAAGGAAAATAAGTTTTCCCGACTCCAAGCCCAGTGTACTATAAGCTATGGCGCCATTTAACTACTGTGATCTCAGAGATTAGTAATTCATCTAATTTGGCTAGAAATGTGAAAGATGACTAATGGAAAAAATCACCTTTAAAAGACAGATTAGAGCTGGATTATGAATACCAAACAAATGAGTTTCTATCTGATGCTAGAAGTAATAAGGAGCCACTGAGGCTTCTGGAGCCATGAACTACCATTTCTAGCTAGGCTTTGGGAATAGAGAGTTGGCAACTGTGTGGAGAACGGATTGTAGAAGAGAGGCCAAATGCAGACAGTTCAATCAAAACAAGGTGATGTGGACCTAGACTGGGCTAATTGTGGTATCAGTGATGATTGAAGAGGAAGGGGATCACAATTCTGTTATTCTGAGCTTGGGAAGAGTTTCCCAAGGGATGTGGCATTTTAGTTGAGTTTTAGATAATGGACAGAACTTCATTAGAAAATGGGTGGTATGTCTGGAAAAGCTGTGAACAAAAATATGGGAGGCAGGGGAGAGGAAAACATTCATGGATGAGTAATTCAGTTTGAATGGAATGGAGAGTATATCAAAAATGTTAAACATTTATTCTATACTGGGGGCAACCCAGTGGTGTGGAAGATAGAGCACTGGATCTGAAGAAAGAAGACTAGTTCAAATCCAACCTCAGACACCTACTAGCTGTGTGACTCTGAACTTAACCCTCCTTACCTCGATTTCCTCATCTGTAAATTGAGCTGGAAAAGGAAACAGCAAGCCACTCTAGTATCACTCCCAAGAAAACTCCAGAAAGGAGTCAGAGTCAGGCATGACTAAAATGGTTGAACAATGAAAATACTTTGTACCAAGGCACTGCATTGCTTGCCAGTATGGAGGTGTTCTGTAAATAATTTCAAGTAAAGTTAGAAAGATGTGTCAGGCTTAGGGATTTGGTTCTGACGTCCCACCCACCTCCATTAAAATTATACACAGGGCCATTCTTAGGGAAGGAGGAAGAGGCAAGGGTAGCACCCAATGTCCTCCTCAAAACCACTTCCCTCATATCCCAATGGCTGTCTTATTCAATCATTTCTAAGGTCTCTGGTTCCTCAGGGACCCCAAAGCATCAGACCAAGGGCAACTGAATATGCCCTAGGGAGAACTAACATCCAATGCACAAAAAACCAATCGATATCTCATGAAGGGCAATGACTTGTTTGCTGAACCCTAACCTTCCTTTCAAAGCACATCAGTGGGTTTTCCAGGAACATGACTAGGGGCAGTGGGGATGTCATAAATCATCAGGTTTCTATGCCGATAAATTAAAAATAACTTTCCTTTCCAGAAAAGGAAGCAGGCCGAGCCTGAACAATTAATATAGCAAGATGGCACACAGCAGAAGACTGAGTATAGTCAGTGCTTAATAAAGGCTTGTTGAATAGAAATTGTCTAAAAATAACCTGCTATCATTTCAATCAGGAAGGTCATTCTGGGATGTTTCTCCTTCATCTCTGCTGACAACTGCAAATGACTTAGAGGCAAGAAATAGCAGAAGAAAAAAAAAAAAAAGATGCCCACAGCATGCATGTATTTCTGGAAAAAGAAAATGGACTGGCCTAAAAGTAAGGGAAAGAGTGGCTCAGGCCTGCCCAGGTCACCAAAGAATATAAAAATATCTAAAGGAAGGCCTGCAGTGCAGAAGAAATGGAATGGGGGGAATAGACAAATAAAGATAAGTAGGAAAAATCTTAGATGACCAAGGATGAGGGAAGAGAAAATCTGTATTTAGGGTAGCACTAAATCCCAGTATCTAAGAGTCAGGAATCAACCTCTCCACAAAGTTTACAGTTGTCCCATCTGAAAATAAAACAGAAAAAAAGATCAATCTTTATGATAGCCTTTTAGGCTCTTAAAAAAAAAAAAAATCAGATTTCATATCTCCAGAATCCCAGAATGTTAAAAGCCACTAATTGCAACCTTTACCTCCAGACATAATGCCCAACAATTAACCAACAATACTTTGCTTGAAGATCTTTAATAAATGGGAGCCGATTACCACTAGGGCATCAGTTTCCACATTTGATTAGATCTAGTTATTGGGACAGGGGATAGGATCCCATGGTAACTTCCCTTTAACCATGCGCATCAGCATTTCCTCTGCAACTTAAATTCATAGTTTCCTCAGGCATTAAGAGGTGGGGTGACTTCCCCAGGATCCCACAAGATATGTCAAAGGCAAGAATTATGGCAGGTATCTCTATCTGTCATGCCATGGTGCCCAATTGTAAATGAGCATGTGAATTTCTGGCGTTTTTCCTCCTTTCAAACCTTAAATTGTCTCTTTGCACCAGCCACTTATGGCTCATGTTTCCATCCAAGTATCTTTATTGCCAAAGGAGTTACTTGATCAAGCCAAGTTCAATCAGTCACTCCCATGGGGCCTAGTTTCTTTTGAATCCTATCCTGCTGTGTCACTTTGAATAAAAATAATAGCATAATATGATATCCCAAGATGTCATAATACAAGGAAAAGTCAAGTCAAATCAACAAGTAGATATTGGATACTTACTATGTACCAGGCATGGTGCTAAGTGCCGGGGATATGATGAGAGGCAAAAACATCTCTTCCCTTCAAGACTTCAGAATGGAATGGGAGAAGGCAGGCTAATAATTACATATAAACCAGATATGTATTAGATAAAGTGGAGTTAATCTCAGACAGAAGATACTAGCATTAAGAAGAAAGGGGAAAGGCTTCTTAAAGAGTGTAAGATTTAAAGGAATCCAGGAGGAAGGGATAAGTGAAAAATACAGGCACAAAAATGGAATTTAGCATGGAGGAAAAAAAAAAAAAACAAAAAAAACAAAAAACAAAAAAACAGCCGGGCAGCCAGTTCTGAATCACATCTCAAAAAGTCTCTTCATACTAGGGCCTTCCCTCAGTTTGCTATCTCCAATTTATCCACAGGGTAAATGCTCACAAGGTGGCCAGAAAAAACAATACAAGTACATTTAGACCTTTAGAATTGATTGTATGTCATGGGAGACACTGGCACAAGAGAGAAGGTTCTGCGTGTGCTCTGAGAAAAGCAGAATTGGCTGCTCACAGAAGAACCAAATTAGAGAATCCACCTGAAATGTTCACAGGATCCGTTTATGTCCGACCTCTGGCAGAGCATTCCAAGATCAGCCACAGTCAGACACACTACCTTAAGTCTAGCATAGAGATTTCATTTTGGTCTTCAAGAATGAAGGACAACAGGGGCAGCTAGGTAGCTCAGTCAGAAGGACCTGAATTCAAATCTGGTCCCAGATACTTAACATTTCCTAGCTGTGTGACCTTGAGGCAAAAAAAAAAAAAAAAAAAAAAAAAAATTAAGCAACAAACCATCTTCAATTTATCTTATATGTAGCTTGTTTGTAAATAAGTATGTGCATATTGTCTTGAGGACAGAGACTATCTTCTGCTTTTCTTTCTGTTCCTTTAGTGGACACAACAAGCACTTAAAGAATGCTTAATCATTCATGATTCACAAACCAAAGTTTATAAGCATGAGCACTGAATAAATGCCTCGTCAGTCCTCCAGCTCATGAAGTAGAAGGAATACTAATCTTGAAGTCATGAATCCTGGGAATATACTCAGCATTGGGTTAAGATCACAGCCACAAAACTAGCTCAATTAAAAGAAAGGAAGTCTGGTATAATGGAGAGAGTCAGCCTTGAATCCAAGATAGGCATCAGTTCAAATTCTATTTCTGACACATGGGGAACCTGAGGAAGTAGTCTAGTTACTCAATGTTCTATGCTGCTTGTAGAGAAGGTACCAACCAACATTGGTGGAAGGTCCTCATCTTAGAGTTGTATTAATGGTACTGATGAAATCAGATGTACAGTGCCTGACTTAGAGTTCTTTATTGCTTTAAAATTCTATTGGATTTGTTGGTTTGCAGAGGGGAAAAGTAGCAAATCCCACTAAGAGGAATAATGGAATGGTTAATGTTAAGGAAATTGGCGGCCTGAACTTATTCTTGGAAAACTTCATGTGAAAAAAGAACACATCAGTAGTCTTTTGAAATGCATTTGAACCTGGCTTTGGGAGAGAAATGATCTTGTAAACCCAATAAAGATGATTGGTATTGTCAACACAAGGCAGAAATAACAGTCAGTGACCCTGAAAATTCCATTTGACTGGGTCATAAGTCATTCTCAGATGTTACCATTCTGTACCAGAACTCCTCAGTCTCAAGAGGCTAATCTTGAGATTTATATTCCAAGTAGCTCCAAAGTGATGCTTTCTTCCTCCTCTATCCCCCCATCAGTTTTATGCCCATCTCTGTCCTCCCCCCAAAAAAATTACATGAGCATTTTATCTTTTTGGTATAAGATTAGTAAATCTTCTGGGAGGAGGCTTGGATTTGTATTTGGACTTTCTGGATCAGACAACTCTACTTTTGTCATAATAAAAGCATCTCAGAGTTCGAGGGATTTAGAGTTAAAAAGGGCTTGGAGATCAGAGAACACAGAATTTTTAAAGTGATGGTAAAAGACATGGGGAGTCAGATGACCTGAGTTTGAATCATTTCCTATTAATGACTTTGCAAGTGTCAGCCTCTTAAAGTCTCATTTTCCTCATTTGTAAAATGAATCCAATGACTTACTCACTTCCAATGTCTTTCCCTCTTCAAAATCTATAGGGAGAATTTGGGTATTTTCTAATGATTCCAAAAAGACAACTTTTATTCAAACACATGCTTGAAAAATAATTCCCATTATAATTTAGCTGATGTGTCACAGTCTCTGCTGAAAGACCTCTATGGAGGTGGGGAAGTCAGTACTTCTTAAGGTAGTCTATTTCCTTTTCTCATTATTAAGAAGATTTTTCCTTAAAATTCTTTTGCTGAAAAATTCCATCCATGAATTATAATACAGTTTAAAATCTGGTACTGCTAAATCTCTCTTTTACTACTAGTTCTGTCATCTGGGGCCAAGTAGAACTAACCTAATTTTCTTCAATTGGATTGCCTTAACACTAAAATCTGGGTAGAGTAACCTACTTTTCTTCTGTTACCTTTGATTTATTATTAGTCCCAAATTTAGCAGTTCTCAGAGGGAAAAAGTAGAAGTCAAAGAAGAAGATGGCCAAGGACGTATGCTAGGCGATAGCAGAAACAGGATTCCAGCCTATATCTTTGGACCCTACGATTGAGATCCCATACTTCTAAGGCAGTGTATGTGAAATTCAAATTGAATATGAATCTCCTCTACAATATACTCACAAGTGACCATCCATCCTCCCAATTCATAAATCCTAGTGATGGAAAACAAGGAACATAGAATCACAGGATTCTAGAATGGGAAAGAATCTCAGCAGTGCAATCCAGAGCTGAACAAGAATCTTCCTTACAATAGACACAAGTGTAGTTAAAAGCAGAAATATTGAGAATCCATTTCAGATCATAATGAAATAAAACATTAAGTAAGGGAGCAAGTAAATATAGATTCAAATCTAGCTGGAGATTAAAGAGCCTAATCATAAAGAAAGAAAAAACCAAATCATAAAATAATAAAAGTAACAATTAGAGAAAAAATTATATCTACATGTTATATCAATAAAATCAAGATGAAACTAATGAATTAGGTATAAAATTAAGTCTTTTAAATTGTATGATTATATCAATAGATGAAAAAAAGCTTTTGATATAATCATGTGATTTTTAAAAAAAACTTTATTGAAATCAATTAAAAACACTTAGAAGTATTGGTATATATATATATATATATATATATATATATATATATATATATATATATATACACACATACTTATGTGTGTGTGAAATGGTACCTTTCTCTAGCATGGGGTAGAGAGGAAGGGAAATTTCAGAATTTTAAATATAATAAAATTTATTTTAATTATTAAAAAAAAACTCTTGAAAATTAGAATGAACTAAATAGAAAAAGTTACAGAATTAAGAATATTAAAAAGCAAAATAAAAATCAGAAGACAAGGAAAAGAGGAAATTTAGGTTTTCACTTATTTAAAAAAAAAAAACTGATCTATATAATAGGTAAGAGAAAAATAATGAAGGAATCATCAGAAAACTAAATTTTATGAAATAACTCAATAGCCTGAATAGCACATTCCAATAAAATATTGCCAAAACCCCCCTCAACTATATTAGAATGTGAAGGAAATATGAAAAAATAAAGATTCTATGAATTATTTCCTGAAAGAAAAACCACAGAAATATCCGTCAAAATCCAAAAATTTCAAGTTAAATAAAAAATACTACATGAAGTCAGAAAGAATTCAGGTATTAAAGAATTATAGTCAAGATCACATAAGACTTGTCAACTACACATAAAAAGAAAAGAAAACGATATATGTCAAGACAAAATACAAAAGAATTCCTTAAAACCAAGAATAATTTACTTAACAAAACTTAGACTATTCCCAGGGAGAAAATTGGACTTGGTGAATTAGAGGAATTTCCTGAATTCCAGATGAAAAGATAGAACTAACTAAAACCTTTGAAATGAAAATACAAAAGTCAAATTGTACCCCAAAATTTAAATACTTTGAAAAGTTAAAAGGAAATATGATGAGAGAGTAATTAGTCTTATAGGAAGAGAATAAGAAATGAAGCTATTAAGGTCTGGATAGAACAAGTGTCAGAATTAAAAATCAAGTCAAATCAATATTAATCATTAATTATATACCAGGCACTTTGTATATTTTTGAGCAGCTCTTGGGCACAGTGAATAGATTCAGAAAAGCTCATCTTCTCGAGTTCAAATCTGGCTTCAGAAACATCCTAGCTATGTGCCTCACTTAATGATGTTTGCTTCAGTTTCCCCATCTAAAAAAATGAGTTAAAGAAGAAAATGGCAAACCACTGTAGTATGTTTGCCAAGGAGACCCCAAATAGGGTCATACAACTAGACATGAGTGAAAACCAAGTAACAGTAACAATATACACAAAGAAAGGCCTTCAAGGAATTCACATTATAATGTGGCGGACAACAAACTGTGCACGCACAAGATATAGATACACTTACACAGCTCCTTTCATCTATGATTATGTAACTGCATCTATATGATCATATATGTTAATTGGCAGGTATTCAGAAACCTTAAAGATAGTTTGTTCCTCAGATCAAGCAAAAGCAAAAATTGATCTAATTAAAAGAGATAAGAAAGGTAACTACATCCTGCTAAAGGGCAGCATAAACAATGAAGCAATATCAATATTAAACATATATGCACCAAGTGGTATGGCATCCAACTTCCTAAAGGAGAAGTTAAGAGAGTTGCAAGAAGAAATAGACAACAAAACTGTAATAGTGGGAGATCTCAACCTTGCACTCTCAGAATTAGACAAATCAAACCACAAAACAAATAAGAAAGAAATTAAAGAAGTAAATAGAATATTAGAAAAATTAGGTATGTTGGATCTTTGGAGAAAATGAATGGAGATAGAAAGGAATATACTTTCTTCTCAGCAGTTCATGGAACCTATTCAAAAATTGACCATATATTAGGACATAAAGACCTCAAAATTAAATGCAAGAAAGCAGAAATAGTAAATGCTTTCTTTTCAGATCATGATGCAATAAAAACTACATTCAACAAAAAGTTAGGGGGAAATAGACCAAAAAGTAATTGGAAACTAAACAATCTCATCTTAAAGAATGATTGGGTGAAGCAGCAAATTATAGATACAATTAATAATTTCACTCAAGATAATGACAATGATGAGACATCATACCAAAATTTGTGGGATGCAGCCAAAGCGGTAATAAGAGGGAATTTTATATCCTTAGAGGCTTACTTGAATAAAACAGAGAAAGAAAAGATTAATGAATTGGGCTTGCAACTAAAAAAACTAAAAAAAGACCAAATTAAAAACCCCCAATCAAATACTAAATTGGAAATTCTAAAATTAAAAGGAGAAATTAAAAATATTGAAAGTAAAAAAACTATTGAACTAATTAATAAAACTAAGAGTTGGTTCTATGAAAAAGCCAATAAAATAGATAAGCCTTTGGTAAATCTGATTAGAAAAAGGAGGGAGGAAAATGAAATTAGTAGTCTTAAAAATGAAAAGGGAGAACTTTCCACCAATGAAGAGGAAATTAGAGAAATAATAAGGAGTTATTTTGCTCAACTTTATGCCAATAAATTTGATAACCTAAGTGAAATGGATGACTACCTCCAAAAATATAGACTTCCCAGACTAACAGAGGAGGAAGTAAATTGCTTGAATAGTCCCATTTCAGAAAAAGAAATAGAACAGGCAATTAAACAACTCCCTAAGAAAAAATCCCCAGGACCAGATGGATTTACATGTGAATTTTACCAAACATTTAAAGAACAATTGGCCCCAATGCTATATAAATTATTTGATAAAATAGGGAATGAAGGAGTCCTACCAAATTCCTTCTATGACACAGACATGGTACTGATACCTAAACCAGGTAGGCTGAAAACAGAGAAAGAAAATTATAGACCAATCTCCCTAATGAATATTGATGCTAAAATCTTAAATAAGATATTAGCAAAAAGACTACAGAAAATCATCTCCAAGATAATACACTATGATCAAGTAGGATTTATACCAGGAATGCAGGGCTGGTTCAATATTAGGAAAACTATCAATATAATTGGCCATGTTAATAACCAAATTAACAAAAACCATATGATCATCTCAATAGATGCAGAAAAAGCATTTGATAAAATCCAACATCCATTCCTATTAAAAACACTTGAGAGTATAGGAATAAATGGACTTTTCCTTAAAATAATCAGCAGCATCTATTTAAAACCATCAGTAAGCATCATATGTAATGGAGACAAACTGCAACCATTCCCAATAAGATCTGGAGTGAAACAAGGTTGCCCACTATCACCGTTACTATTTAATATTGTATTAGAAACGCTAGCTATAGCAATAAGAGCTGAGAAAGAGATTAAAGGAATAAGAATAAGTTACCAAAACTATTTGGTATTGGCTAAGGAATAGATTAGGTGATCAGTGGAATAGATTAGGTTCAAGGGACAAAACAGTCAACAAATATAGCAACCTAGTCTTTGACAAACCCAAAGATCCCAGCTTTTGGGATAAGAACTTACTGTTTGATAAAATTGCTGGGAAAATTGGAAACTAATATGGCAGAAACTAGGCATTGATCCATACTTAACGCCGTACAGCAAGATAAGGTCAAAATGGGTTCATGACCTAGGCATAAAGAATGAAATTATTAATAAATTAGAGGAACATAGGATAGTTTACCTCTCAGACCTGTGGAAGGGAAGGTCTTTATGACCAAAGCAGAAGTAGAATCATTACTGATCACAAAATAGAAAATTTCGATTATACCAAACTGAAAAGTTTTTGTACAAAACAAAACTAATGCAGACAAGATTAGAAGGAAGCAATAAACTGGGAAAATATTTTACAGTCAAAGGTTCTGATAAAGGCCTCATTTCCAAAATATATAGAGAATTAACTCTAATTTATAAAAATCAAGCCATTCTCAATTGAAAAATGGTCAAAGGATATGAACAGACAATTCTCAGATGAAGAAATTGAAACTATATCTAGTCATATGAAAAGATGCTCCAAGTCATTATTAATCAGAGAAATGCAAATTAAGACAACTCTAAGATACCACTACACACCTGTCAGATTGCCTAAAATGACAGGAAAAAATAATGATGATTGTTGGAGGGGATGCGGGAAAACTGGGACATTGATGCATTGTTGGTGGAGTTGTGAACGAATCCAACCATTTTGGAGAGTAGTTTGGAACTATGCTCAAAAGTTATCAAACTGTGCATACCCTTTGATCCAGCAGTGTTACTACTGGGATTATATCCCAAAGAGATTATAAAGAAGGGAAAGGGACCTGTATGTGCACGAATGTTTGTGGCAGCCCTTTTTGTAGTGGCTAGAAACTGGAAACTGAATGGATGTCCATCAGTTGGAGAATGGCTGAATAAACTGTGGTATATGAAAATTGTGGAATATTACTGTTCTGTAAGAAATGACCAACAGGATGATTTCAGAAAGGCCTGGAGAGACTTACACGAACTGATGCTGAGCGAAATGAGCAGGACCAGGAGATCATTATATACTTCAACAACAATACTAGATGATGACCAGTTCTGATGGATCAGGCCATCCTCAGCAACAAGATTAACCAAATCATTTCTAATGGAGCAATAATGAACTGAACTAGCTATGCCCAGAAAAATAACTCTGGGAGATGACTAAAAACCATTACATTAAATTCCCAATCCCTATATTTATGCACACATGCATTTTTGATTTCCTTCACAAGCTAATTGTAAAATAATTCAGAGTCTGATTCTTTTTGTACAGCAAAATAATGTTTTGGTCATGTATACTTATTGTGTATCTAAGTTATATTTTAATATATTTAACATCTACTGGTCATCCTGCCATCTAGGGAGGGGTGGGGTAAGAGGTGAAAAATTGGAACAAGAAGTTTGGCAATTGTTAATGCTGTAAAGTTACCCATGTATATATCCTGTAAATAAAAGGCTATTAAATTAAAAAAAAAAGGAATAAGAATAGGCAATGAGGAAACCAAATTATCACTCTTTGCCGATGACATGATGGTATACTTAGAGAACCCCAGAGATTCTGCTAAAAAGTTATTAGAAATAATCCACAACTTTAGCAAAGTTGCTGGTTATAAAATAAACCCACATAAGTCATCAGCATTCTTATATATCACTAACAAAATCCAACAGTCAGAGTTACAAAGAGAAATTCCATTTAAAGTAACTACTGATAATATAAAATATTTAGGAATCTATCTGCCAAGGGAAAATCAGAAACTTTATGAGCAAAATTACAGACCACTTTTCACACAAATTAAGTCTGATCTAACCAATTGGAAAAATATTAAATGCTCTTGGATAGGGCGAGCAAATATAATAAAGATGACAATATTACCTAAACTAATCTATTTATTTAGCGCTATACCAATCAGACTCCCAAAAAACTATTTTAATGACCTAGAAAAAATAACAACAAAGTTCATATGGAAAAACAAAAGGTCAAGAATTTCAAGGGAATTAATGAAAAAAAAATCAAATGATGGTGGCTTAGCTGTACCAGATCTAAAATTATATTATAGAGCAGCAGTTACCAAAACTATTTGGTATTGGCTAAGGAATAGATTAGTTGATCAGTGGAATAGATTAGGTTCAAGGGATAAAACAGTCAACAAATATAGCAACCTAGTCTTTGACAAACCCAAAGATCCCAGCTTTTGGGATAAGAACTTACTGTTTGATAAAAATTGCTGGGAAAATTGGAAACTAATATGGCAGAAACTAGGCATTGATCCATACTTAACGCCGTACACCAAGATAAGGTCAAAATGGGTTCATGACGTAGGCATAAAGAATGAAATTATTAATAGAGGAACACAGGGTAGTTTACCTCTCAGACCTATGGAAGGGGAAGGACTTTATGACCAAAGCAGAACTAGAGATCATTACTGATCACAAAATAGAAAATTTCGATTATACCAAACTGAAAAGTTTTTGTACAAACAAAACTAATGCAGACAAGATTAGAAGGGAAGCAATAAACTGGGAAAATATTTTTACAGTCAAAGGTTCTGATAAAGGCCTCATTTCCAAAATATATAGAGAATTAACTCTAATTTATAAAAAATCAAGCCATTCTCCAATTGAAAAATGGTCAAAGGATATGAACAGACAATTCTCAGATGAAGAAATTGAAACTATTTCTAGTCATATGAAAAGATGCTCCAAGTCATTATTAATCAGAGAAATGCAAATTAAGACAACTCTAAGATACCACTACATACCTGTCAGATTGGCTAAGATGACAGGAAAAAATAATGATGATTGTTGGAGGGGATGCGGGAAAACTGGGACATTGATGCATTGTTGGTGGAGTTGTGAACGAATCCAACCATTTTGGAGAGTAGTTTGGAACTATGCTCAAAAAGTTATCAAACTGTGCATACCCTTTGATCCAGCAGTGTTACTACTGGGATTATATCCCAAAGAGATTATAAAGAAGGGAAAGGGACCTGTATGTGCACGAATGTTTGTGGCAGCCCTTTTTGTAGTGGCTAGAAACTGGAAACTGAATGGATGTCCATCAGTTGGAGAATGGCTGAATAAATTGTGGTATATGAAAATTATGGAATATTACTGTTCTGTAAGAAATGACCAACAGGATGATTTCAGAAAGGCCTGGAGAGACTTACACGAACTGATGCTGAGTGAAATGAGCAGGACCAGGAGATCATTATATACTTCAACAACAATACTAGATGATGACCAGTTCTGATGGATCAGGCCATCCTCAGCAACGAGATCAACCAAATCATTTCTAATGGAGCAGTAATGAACTGAACTAGCTATACCCAGAAAAAGAACTCTGGGAGATGACTAAAAACCATTACATTGAATTCCCAATCCCTATATTTATGCCCACCTGCATTTTTGATTTCCTTCACAAGCTAATTGTACAATATTTCAGAGTCTGATTCTTTTTATACAGCAAAATAATGTTTTTGTCATGTATACTTATTGTGTATCTAATTTATACTTTAATGTATTTAACATCTACTGGTCATCCTGCCATCTAGGGGAGGGGGTGGGGGGTAAGAGGTGAAAAATTGGAACAAGAGGTTTGGCAATTGTTAATGCTGTAAAGTTACCCATGCATATAACCTGTAAATAAAAGGCTATTAAATTTAAAAAAAAAAAAAAGATAGTTTGTTCTATTTTGATAACTGTATTATTTTAGGGTCTTTTTCAGAAGGTGTTCCATGAATTCTTTCAACACCTATTTTGCCTTCCAGTTCTATTACTTCTGGGCAGTTCTCTTTGATGGTTTCCTGTAAAATAGTATCTAGGCTCTTTTTTTCCCCCCATCATAATTTTTGGGTAGTCCAATGATCCTCAGGTTCTCTATCCTAGATCTCTCTTCCAGGTCTGTTGTTTTTCCAAGTAAATATTTGACATTTTTCCCCCCCAATATTTAATTTTTTGTTTTGTTTTGCTTGACTGATTCTTGAGGTCTCAATGAATCAGTCATTTCTATTTGTTCAGTTCTGATTTTTAGTGGGTTATTTTCTTCATTAGTTTTTTTTTTTTTTTTTAAACACACACTTCTTTTTGTATATGTTCAATTGAGTTTTTAAATGAGTTGTTTTGCTCTATGGAGGGTTTTTTTTTAGCGAGTTATTTTCTTTTTCCAATTCACAAATTCTGTTTCCCTGCACTTCTTGGGAGTTTTTTTTTTTTTTTTTTACCTTTTCCAATTCACCTTTCAGGAAGTTGTTGCTCTCATGCATAGCTTCTCTTTCCTTTCCCCATTTTTCTTCAAGTTCTCTTTTAAGGTTTTTAATAGTCTCTTCTAGGAGAGCCTTTTGTATTGGGGACCAACAATTGTCTGGAGATCATCTGCTATTAGTCTCTTCAGGGTTGAAAAGCTGCTCTTTTTCTGTATAGAAACTATCTCCTTTTGATTTTTTTTTTTTTTTAACTCTTTTTGTTAAAGCCTATAAAGTCTGCCTTCAGGGCCAGGAGGTTACCAGTTTCCTCTGCAGAGGAGTGAAAGGTGTATGGACAGTTAGCTGTCCTGCCAGCTGGCTACAAAAAACAGCAAGGTACTGGAGTGTTCTGGGAAAGAGTCCCCCACTCAGAAACTCAGGCCTTCAGGGCTGAGCTGGGAAAGTGCCCTGCAAAGAATCCCTGCTGTGTGGGATAATAATTGCCCTGGGGCTAGAGACTGAGCAGTGAGAGTTTCACTACCCCAAGCCAAAGCCCACCCTGGAGCTGTGAATATTAGCAGCTGAACAGTGAATGGCCCTGCAGGACTGGAATTGTCTCTGCCCTGGGAAGCACAGTCCTGCTGGGGAAGTTCCATCGCCCCAGGCCAAGTCCACTGTGCTGATTAGAAGCTGCCCAGGCTATTCCCCCCTGCCCTGCAGCTTTGTAACTGCCCCTGAAAAAGCCACTGAAATGCAGGATGTGGCTGCGTTACAGTCTGCCTGAGTCACTTCCGGGTTTGAGTGGTTACAGCCAGATCTTGTTAGGTTCTGCATTTTTTAGAGTACCCTCTGTTTTAGGTTTTAATTTATCTGCCAGTTTACTGCTTTGTAATCAAGACAGAACAGTTAGCCTATAGCAGAGGCGTCTCTATAACTTCTCTAGCCCCTGCCCCTGGTCTGCTCAGGAGATAATAGTATCTCGCTGCCTGTGCTAGTCTGTTCCTGGCCCCTCAGGATTGTAAGGGGCTGAGGCTTGAGTTGATGCACTGAGGTCCTAAGCATGTAAGGCTAAATATTAATTGGACCATACTCTATTAATATATATGCTTGGAGAAAGAATGGCCCCCGCCTACTCTTTGTGCAAGTCCTGATGTGTTGTATAGGAAATGACGATTTTGGTGGGTGGAGGCAAAGAGGCAGGAAGAGAGGCGAGGAGAGACTGCTGGCTGGCTTATTGTTGTAGCTGCACACATTGCTATCGTGATACCCTTTCACTTTTGATCCCCCTTCACCTCTACTAAGAATAAAGATTGAAGATTTTCCCTTAACCTGAATTCCTGACTCCAGCTGATTTTAAAAATGTGGTCATCACACAGGACAAACCTTTCCTGGCGATCTTCCAGATCATCTTTGGCTGGTAAGTTGTAATGCTTCTAATCTTCATGAATTTAAGCAGTGAAGAGCTATTTTTGAGACTGAATTTAATAGTTGGTTGAGGAGATGAGAGGAACTTAAAAAGTCGCACGTGCCTTCTCCGCCATCTTGGCTCCAGCTCCCCTGTTAGCTTTCTATTTTGAAAACTTTAAATGAAAAAAGAAAAGGGGGGAAGTGTAAAATAATAGTAACAACAACACAGATACTATATAAACATTAATTATTATGTGCCAGGCACTTTATAAATATTATCTCATTTGATCTTCACAACAACCTTGGTAGTATTTATTTATTTATTTTGCTGCTGGTAGTATTTATTAACAAAACTTTGTAAGTGAAGAAACTGGAGTAAATAGGGATTAAGTGACTTATCCTGTATTTACCTTTTTTTTCCATATTGTCTCCCTTTTTAGACTATGAGCTCCTTGAGAATACAATTTGTTGGTTTCTTTATCATTTAGGACAGTACCTGGTAGATAGCAGATGCTTAATATTTATTGAGTGACTGACACAAAATAAAATAACGTAGTAGCAAAGAGACTACAACAACAGCAACAAATATAAAGTATTATACATTATGACCAAATAGGATTTATACCAGGAATGAAAAGCGAGTTTGATATCAAGAAAACTATAAATATTATAAAATACCTGTATAACAAGGAATTTTTTTTAAAGCATTATTATACCAATATGGGGAGAAACATTTTAACAAAATGTAACACCCATTTCTGTGACAAACAGTAAGAATCATAGAAATAATATGTTCACATTAAGCAAAGAAGAATTTATGTATCTAAAAGCAAGAGTCAGGATTATATACAATGCAAATAAATTAAAAAATGTTTCTGATAAAAGTAGGGATAAACCAAGAACAACTTTATCATCATTAATATTTGATGTAATACCAAAAAAATATTATCTGTCACAGTGATGAGTGAGGTAATACGCATAAGCAAAGACAAAACAAATTTATTACTTTTTGCAGATCATATATGATGGTCACCAGAGAAAATCTTCAGGAATAAAAAGTTTAAAAATGAAATAAAAATTAATTGAAACAACAAACTTCAGTAAAATAGCAGAGTATAAAATGAAGTTATGCACATTATCAGCCTTTCTATATAGTACCAATAAGGCCCAGAAGGAATAGAGGGTGAAACAGCAAAGTATCTATATAATATAATAAACATACATGTAAACATGCATATGCAGGTGTATGTATATATATGTGTGTGTATTTTTATTGTGGGAATGATACACATGGGAATTGCTTTTTATAGAAATAAAGACAGAAAAATATAAATGGAGGGACAATCACTTCTCATAATTGGGGGTTAATAATACTTTTAAGCTATAAATATTTCGTAGATGAATTTACTTATTTGATGCTATGCCAATCAAGCAAAGAAAGAATTGCATCTGAGAGCTTTATTTTTTTTTTTCATCTGGAGACACAGAAGACCAAGATTCTAAAGAAAATGTAAAAGATTGTCTGGATTGGAAAGGAACATAAAAGTACCAGATTTTGAGGTAGGCAAAAAAAAAAAAAAAAAAAAAAAAAAAAAAGTCACCCAAATTAATGGACACTTTTGATATGTATGTGAAAGCATATACATATGTAAAAGCACCAACTGATTTTTTATATCTATATCTATATAGATGTGTTTTATTATTATTAATATTAGAGGAACAGCTAGATGGTACAGTGGGTCTCAGAGAACAGACTCTGGAGTCAGAAGTACTCAAATTTAAATCCAGTCTCAGACATTTATTAGCTATATGATCTAGGCAATTCATTTTGCCTCAACTGCATCCAAAAATTTTTAAAAAGTCATTAGAACAGGTTAGATATATAATATTCAGAAATGAACATACAACACCATGTTAGATAAACCTAAGGATAGCAATGACCAAGGACCTGGGTAAAAACTCTTTGACAAACTTTGGAGAAAAGTGGAAATACATCTAGCAGAAATTATATTTAGACAAAGAGCTTACATAATAAATTCCAAATGTACACATGACTTAGATAGAAGTCAATCCTAAATTTGGCTTTTGCCCTTCGGCTTTTTTTTTTTTTTTTGACTATTCATTTGGAATTAAGCGACTTGCCCAGAGTCACACAGCTAAGTGTTGTGTCTGAGATAGATTTGAACTCAAGTTGTCCCGACTTCAGGACTGTGCCATCTAGCTACCCCTGTCCTTCATTTTTGAAGATTACTAATGACATTATGAGCTGATATCTCGACTTGCAGGTAAATTACATTTAAGTGAAATAGAGTTACACAAAGTCAGCCACATTTTCTCCCAGAATCATTCAAGTCTAATAGCAAGACAAATGTCAAGAGCTATCATAAACTATGTAGAAGAATAGGGAAGATCCAATGGCTAAAAGAAGAATTCATGACCAGACAAAGAATAAATCATAGAAGATGAAAACAGATAATACTGTTTAGCTAAAATTGAAAATATTCACACAAATAAAATCAATGCAATTTAACATTAGAAAGGAAAGAATCAACTGGGAGGGGGAATCTATATCAAGTTTGCCAATTACAATATACAAAAAACTCAATATTGTAAAAAAGATAATTTTGAAACATGAAACATTTCATGAAATGTAAGAATTTTGAAAAGTGAAATGACTCATCATAATGATGATGAAACATACTACCTGCCTCCTGAGAAGAGGCTAGGCTCAAGGTACAGAATTAGGAAGGCATTTTTGACAACATTAAAATGCATAGATTTGTTTTTTCTTCACTATTTTCTATTGAACCTTTTTATTTTTGAAATATATGTATGGATAATTTCCTACATTCACCCTTTCAAAATCTTGTGTTCCAAATTTTTTCCCCTCCCTTCTCCCCTAGATATCAAGTAATCCAATATGTTAAACATGTGCAATTCTTCTATATGTATTTCTACAATTATGCTGAATAAGAAAAATCAGATCAAAAAGGAAAAAATGAGAAAACAAAAAGCAAACAAAAAAAAAAAAACAATTTAAAAAGTGAAAATACTAAGGGACCCACACTCAATTACCACAGTCCTCCCTCTAGATGCAGATAATTCTTCAGACTATTGTAACTGTATGTGTGTGTTTAAATAAAAATTGTCCTTTTTTTCTTTTTTAACAGGAGGTTGCAAAAATAACATGAATTATTTTTCATCTTTAATCAATTTAAAATCATTATACCGCTTTGATACATGTACCTGCATCACAAAGTGAAACACAAAGATCTTGTGATTGCTTAAACAATCAGAAACAATTCTGGGCCTAAATGTAAAAAACAGAAGGCAGTTCAGCAATGAGCCAGTCGGGCAGCAAACTAGAGTGACAGAGGAGTTCTAGTTCAAAGGATTCCATTTCAAGGGTTGGATCCAAGGCTCTGATAGAAAAATCACTTTTGAAGGAGAGGGAAAGGAGGAATAATTTCTTTTACCCTTCCCCCTCTTCCTACTGACCACATTATCAATCAGAATCTAGGCCAGTCAGAGTACCTCCAGCCAGGATCACAGAAACTATACCAAGAGGAGACAATATATACATCTAAGAACAGTGTTCACCCAAGGAAGTATAACTACAAAAACAGTGAACGCTCATGACAGAAGTGGCAGTTTCAAAGTCCATAAAATCTAGCAGGCAGCATTGTCAATGAAGAATTTCATGAATACAAAGGCAAAAAAGGCCATGGCTCTAGCCACTACCCTATACTACTTGTTCCTTCAAAGAGGATTTTCTCAAAGCCCTTTAGATGCCTTCATAGAGGCAGCCCCCTCTTTGTTTCTCTTCTTGCATATAGCTAGCCAAATAACTATTCAGTATAAATCTAAAATTCCCAGGGCAGCTAAGCTCTCCCATCCTGATCACCTCTAACAATTATTTTTGTTGCTTGAGAAAGAACTTTTTAATTACAGCTGTTAAGTTCAAGAAGACCAGACTGTTCCTAATTTGTCATGTGACCTTGAGTATCACTCCTTGAGCTAGGCCAAGTTTCTTTATCTAAAAATCAATAATTAATTCAATAATCCTTTAATAGAAAAAAAGGATTCTGTCCTAAGCACTGTGCTATGTGCTAGGGATACAAGAACAAAAAAAAAAGTGGTTTTGGTTTAATAGTTCCCAAAATTAGCAAGGTTCGAATCAAGTCTAGTGCAAAGAAATAGAAGAAAAGTAGTATCAGTATTACCATGTTAAAATTAATGCAAACCACATAAAAACTACAGACTCCATATTGATCACTGTCAAGTTCATTGTATAGCTAAGGAAATACAGATATAAATATAGCTTTGTTTTGTTCTATGAAAATGCAATACTAGATCAAGAACAAGGCAATCTGGGTTTGAGCCTTAGCTCCTTCATCTACATTCATGTGATTTTGCACAAGTTCTTTCACTTTTCCCCTCTCGGGGCTTCAGTCTTCTCATTTATAAAATAAGGAGGCGAGGAGCAGTCTGCATAATATATACATCCAAGTTCCTTACTACTTGGAAAGCTGATTCAACTGGAGAGTCAATTAGACTCTCTGTAATATTGAAGGGGGGATTCTAATTAAGAACAAGGTGGTTCATTTCTGTGAGTCACAGGAAATTATGTTTTAGAGGGAAATGATGTTGTGTCATTTTATGAACTGCTGAATGACTCTGCCATTGATTTAAAAGACAGATGCATGGTGTGTCACAGCAAAAAAGTCCAAGCTTTCCCTTCATGACTGATTGATTTTTAAATCTGCCTGGATGACTGTTTTTCTATATCACATGCAACTTTGATGAAATGACTAATAAATCCAACACAGGAAAGTGAGTCTCCCTCAATTTCCCAACAACTTTAGCAACTTCTGGGGGACAAGCAGTGACAGATCATTCTTACCTTTCTGAGAAGGAGCAAAATTTGTAACAAGGAAAGACATTCTGAACTTAAGACCTTGGCCAAATAAAAAGTTAGCTGCTGAATACTTCCCTGGAAGGGACAAAGATCTTTTGCACAACTTATAAGTATAAAAGCTTTTTGAGCTGCAAATTCAAATCAGTTTAATTTAGACAAGCCTTCTCTAGCTCCTGGATGTAGCAACCTGTCTGAACTAGCCCCCAATTGAATATCAAAACCTAGTTCTCTAGGAGAATGAAAAAGTGCTCCAGAATCAATGGACTGTCGTTCTGAATTCCTAAGATATACTTCACAAGTCACTATCAGCATATTTGCATTTAGTAAAAAGCAAATAGATTCAAGTAGCTCAGAGAAAGGATGTTTACTGTGGTAGATTTACAAGAATAATAAAGAAAACATTCCCCACACAATCCTAGGTTATACTTCCCTTATATGTACTGCAGTAACAATGGAAAGAGTGGGTAAGTACTAGTAGTATAGACATTCTATACCAGGATTTAACTTTTTCCACTGAGAAATTTTTACATGATCCAGGATGGGCTTACAAAACGGGTACCAAAAAAAAAAAAAAAAAAAAAAAAAAAAAAAAAAAAAAAAAAATCAAACGTTTACTGATAAGTCAAAATTTTATGACTCTCACATTCAGTTGTTACCCCATATGGAGTTAGAAAACACAAATTTTAAGAAGCTTTGATTTGATTTCAGAAAAGGCTAGAAAGACTTACATGAACTGATGCTAAGTGAAGTGAGCAGAACCAAGAGAATACTGTATACAGCAACAACAAGATTGTGTGATGATCAACTGTGATGGACTTGGCTCTTTTCAGCCATGAGGTGATCCAAAGTAATTCCAATGATACTTTTGATGGAAAGTGTCATCCACATCCAGAGAGGATTATGAAGGCCGAATGTGAATCAAAGGAGAGTATTTTCACCTTTGTTACTGTTTGCTTGTTTTTTCCCCTTTTTTAAAAATCATTTTTCCCTTTTGATCAGATTTTTTCTTTTTTTTCTGCACAATATGATGAATATGGAAGTATTTTTAGAACACTTGCACATGTTTATCCTAAGTCAGATAGCTTGCTGTCTTGGGAAGAAGGGAGGGAGGCTAGAGGAGAGGGAGGCAAAATTGGAACACAAGTTTTTTCAAAGATGAATGTTGAAAACTATCTTTGCAAGTATTTGGGAAGAAGAAATACCATTAAAAATAAATTTAAAAAAGAAGAAGTTTTACTCTATGCCTAGTAGGGAGGTACACATAGGTAATACACATTGCCTAAAAATATTACATCTTCAGGACTCCAGGCTTCGATTCCTTTTCCCTTCTCATGGTAACTTCACGTTGCCTTTTATTACAACGTTTTTGGTCGGATTGCAGTTCCTGGACTCCTTTCTCTCTACAGCTCAATTCCCAATAGCCAAAGTTGCTTCTTTTCTTAGCTTAGACATGACACTCTTAATGGGCAGCTATGTGGCACAGCAGATAGAGTGGTAGGACTGGAGTCAGGAAGAGTCATCTATTCAAGTTTAAATCTGGCCTCAGACACTATTAACTGGGTCACTGAGCAAATCATCTAATCCTGTTTGCTTCAGTTTCCTCATCTGTAAAATGATCTGGAGGAAGAAATGCAGAACATTTTTCATTTGCCACAAAAATTCCAAATCGGATCAAGAAGGGTCCAACATGATTGAAAAAATGGAACAAACAAACATTTTTCAAAGCTATCTCCTTTCTACCTTTACTATCCTCTGGCTTGTTTGGTCTCTGAAGGGGAATGGTATTTTCTATTAGTGGATGAGTAGCTCTGCTACAAGACATCAGGCACAGTGAGTATGGGAGAAAAGAGAAGACCATTTCCCCAGAGACAAAGAACTATTCCTTTCAAAGGGTTGGGTTCCTCCTGACTCTTCTCTTCTACCAGAACTACCAGTTCTCAAAACTGCTCCCAAATTAAACTCCCAACAAAAGTGTCTCACTTTTTAAATTTAGAGACCAGTATTATGAAATTTGACCAACCAAATAGCTAGCTAGCTGTCATATAATTCCATCAGTTTTGATCATGTACTTCATATCTTCCATTTTAAGAAACAGTCAACCATATTCATTCCATTCCTTTCTGGATTCTGTTCCAGACTCATTTATTTCTCCTCAGGATCAGCAACCTTTTCATCTTGGAGATGGCTGTATTCTTTCAGTTCCTTCCTCTTATGGGTGAATTTTTTCTCAGGAGTCCCACTGTAAGGAATATATCCAGGGCCACATTTACTCCTTTATTTTTCTCTGGATGACATTCCTGACATCCCTTCTCTCCTGGCCATTTTTCTGCTGTTCTGGATTTTGACACCATACCTCAACTCCAGCCTCACCTTGTAATTTCCCTTAGCATTTGGGATGGTAATCTTGATTTCCCTCCCATCTCCCCTTCTAATTTTGCAGAATTCATCCATATCATGTTTTTTTTTTCAAGTTCCCTCCCTCTCCAATTTGTCTCCTTTTCCTGTGTTGTCTTTCCAATTTCAAAGGCAACCTCCTTAAAAACAAAGACTATATATTTGCTAGCATTTGTATTTTCAGTGCTTAACACTGATTAGAACAGATTGAGCATGGAATAATAGAGTGACTTTAAAAATACGGGAAGTCAGACACATGTTTGTATTTGATTTAAGACCTTAGCGTCTTGTCTTTGTTTCCCAGCTTATTTATCCCCAGCTGAATTAATGTAATTAGAGACTTTGAGTAGTAGGTAATAATCTCTCTTAACTACAAAGATTTAAAAAAATCCCTTCCCTCAACTTATTGACATTTGTATTGTATTGGAGGAGAACAATATACAGATAGATGAGTGAATACAAAAAAAAGATACATAAGAAACATCAGAGGTCTTTGAGTCAAACTCTAAGGACATGTTGGATCCTAACTCTGGGCCCTAAGCTAGTCTATGAAATTAGTAACAAAGCACTTTGTTAAATCACCGATATAAATGTTTAGATTTATTAAGGACACAAGAGGAACATTTTCCAAGTAACCGTCCCTTAAACCCGGTTTTGACTATTTCTGTTTTCAGTACATCCTATGGCTAGACTACTATCTAAAAAGATATTGTTTCTAACAACCTCTGCATTTCTATAACAATTTTAGCATTCCTAACTATGGCTTAGAGCTGGATTTATGGTATATGAGCATCCTTGCTCATGAACTTGATAGCCAATTAGTTGCCCATGTGCTCCAATGAAATACAGCAGTGACTGAAAGAATCCTGTATAATTGTTCTCACTCCAACTCTGAACCAAATGTTTTCCTACAGCAAAACCTCTTAATTTTTTAGTAGAAGAAGCTGTCACTCAAAGGAGTTAAAATGGCATACCCAAAGTAACATAGAATTCAGAAATCCCGATTCCCAGTTGAGTGTACTGAGCACAATTGGTAATTATAATTTATTCAGGAAAATGACTGATAAAAATTGGATTTTCTCTTTCATGAAGTTAAATCCTACAAATTCTATTGTCTAAGGCAACTCCATTTGGGTGGTATTAGGAGAAATATAGATGTGGTCCCTATAGAACACTTACCAGGCCATTAATCTTTTTTACAGATGCCCCAGATCTGCCTAATCTACCTCCCCAAGAAAGTCATGGTCCTCATTCCTGGGGGCCAGACCTCTGAAATATATTCTTCTAATGAAAATTCCTTTATATAGGAGAGTTCTAACTTCTCCTAGCAACAAATTAATTATAATATTTGCTGTGTTCCAGAAACTGTTCTAGATACTGAGGGTAGGAAGAAAAAAAAAAAATGAAGTAATACTTGCCCTCAAGGAACCCTGTTCTCAACGAATCAGAGATGCTAAAATATTCCTCCATGAAGGAGACTGAAATATAGTCAAGAGACCATTTTCCAATCAGCTCCTTTTGCTAGGCTTCCCAGGATCATAATCTATTTCTAAAAGCTAATTGGGAAGTTAGGTTATATTTTTATTATGAAGATTCCTTGTCTGTAAAAGAGTAATAATACTTAACTCTCAGGAGTGCAATGAGAATGAAATAGGATATATTTTTGAGATGTGTTGCATAGATTAAGAATTATATACACACTACCTATTTCACTAGTCTTTCATTGGTTTTGAAATTATTATTCTTAACAGATCCTTTCCAGATTGCATATGCAGATCATTCCTCAGAGATCAAAAAGTTGCTTTTTCCTTGAATTCCCTCTTTCTATAGCTTCATAATTATTATGTACCGCAACATTTTTAGTGATTTTTCTACTTTCTTGACATCTCCATGTCTTCCATCCCATAACTCTCCCATGGTCTAAGTTAATAGCCCCCCTCTATATCTTCATGTCTTTCCCCACCCCCCATTCTTTTTATTCCCCTTGGAAATACTTTTTCCAGTTTTCTGTGGAAGACTTTATTCTCCCTATGATTTGGAGGACATAACTACATTCTTCAAGAACTTTAACCTTTCAGTTCAATCATTTTTAGTTATCTCTGTTTCTCCATTAATTCATTTGTGGTTTTCTTGGCAAAGATTCAAAAGTGGTTTGCCATTTTGTTCACCAACTCATTTTATGGAGGACGAAACTGAGGCAAACAGAGTTAAGCAACTTGCCCAGGATCATATGACTAGTAAATCTCTGAGATCAGGTTTGAATTTATAAATACGAATTTTCTTGATCCTAAGCCCAATACTATCCATTGGGCCACATAGCTGTCCCATTTTGGACTTCAAAATAAAGACCAACTAGTTTTTTTTTTTTTGTTTTGGGGTTTTTTTTTTTGTAACATATGTCATGCATATTAGTTGGTTTCAGTAGGGAAAAAAATAAATATTTTTCCCTAAACAGATAATAAAATTTCACCAGTTTTCCATATTACCTGAAATGAAACCCTTAGTCTATTTTTTTCTCCATTGAGGATAGAAAGAAATAATTCTCTTTCTTATCCTCACAGTTAAGTTATATGATAGCAACTTAGGGGGGCCCAGATTAAGCCTTATTTTATTTATAACAGGCATTACTTTTTCAGATAATTTCATATTACTTTTTCATATACTTTTCATAAGGCTACCCATTCAGCAGCCTTAAAAAGGCTACTGGTACAAGTAGAAACCAAGCCATAAACTCAATTATTTAATTAGACATAATTGCCTATCTTGTTTCTTATTGTGTACTGATTTTGAGATACCTCTTTGTACCTCTAGACTTGCTTGGCTCTATTAAAAAGAGTGCTGTGAATCAGTTTCATGTTAAACATAAAATAAAAGATTCTCAATAATGAGATTCTGTAGACACAAGTGAAATAACTCCAGTGAAAATGGAGAAGGATTTTTTGAAAATACTGATGTGACAGCATAAGGAATTCACGAAATAACTTAAAATTCAAGAAACAAAAAGATATGTTTAGAATATAGAAACAAAGAAAGGGTACAGAAGACCAAAAACAATTGCATCAGGATGACTAAAGCTGGCAAGGGAAGGGAAGAACCACAAAACAGGATGTTTTACCTTATTTGTCCTTGTTCAGTCACGTCCAACTCTCCTTGACCCCATTTGGGGTTTTCTTGGCAAAGACACAGGAGGAGTTTGCCATTTCTTTCTCTGTTGTGGCTGCTGGAGGTCTAACTCAGACTGTAGAATGGATCTCTTCATGTGAAAGGAGGATAATGATCCAAGGAGACTGAGAGGCAGTTACTGTTCTCTGACCCCTCTGAGAGGCTGTCGAGCTCTCGGACCTCTCTCCTCTTCTCTCTGCCTCCAATTTATTTCATTCCCAGTCCACAAGCAACACCTGTGTCAGCAAAGGCTACTTTGCAACTCCTTCAGATGTTATGATTCATTGCTGTGGAGGCTCTCAGAGAATTGACCTGCCCCTTCACCTAGTCATGGACCTTAACACTTCTCCATGTCATTTTACAGATAAGGAAACGGAGGCAAAGATGATTAAGTGACTTTTCCAGGGTCACACAGCTAGTACATATCTAAGTTCATATTTGAACTCAGGTCCTCCTGACTTCAGGGCTGGTGCTCTATCCACTGCTCCACCTGGCTGCCCTTATCATGTATTTTTAAAAGAAAAGGGTCTATCTGAAGGGGATGTAGATATCCCTGCTCCCACATACCTACCTATTTCAGCAAATACCTGGGCCAAAAATGATCAATATATCCAGTGGCAAATTGAAGTAAATGACTTATCCCCTGCTAGAATTGCACAAGAAGTCATTCAGAAGTTTAAGGGCAGTAGGAAAGGGAGCAAGCAGCAAAAGTAACACAAGCCCAGGAAGACCTCTCTGTGTAGTGGACACCTAGCCAGAAAGGATAGGTAGCCAGAGGCAGAAAGAATGGAGGGTTCCCACGAAAAAAGGTTCAAGGTGTTCTGAAAGCCCCAGAGTGGGCACTTTGGAAGCCCAGAGTATGGCAGCAGGCAGTGACAAGCAGGACACCACAGCCCTCAGACTGGGAGACACCAAGCTCAGCCCCACCTGAGGTTCCCAACACTCCATCTTCAAATGAGAGGAGAGAGAGAGTCAGCCAAGATGCTCTTGTACTGTGAAGTTCAAAGAAACTGAGGGACCTAACGCATAGCAGGTGAGGATCAGCACAGAAAATGAGAAGCACAGAGTAAGAAAAGGAAGTAGGATGTGTCCAACTCCTATTTTAAAATACAGCAGAGAACAGAGTCTGGCATAGAAGAAAGGGAAAAAGCATTTATTTGGCACCTACTATATGCTAAGCACTATGCCAAGCTGTGATTTCATTTGATCCTCACAACAACCTTGAGATAGGTAATATTATTATTCCCATTTTATAGATAAGAAAATTAAGGCAGTTAGTGGTTATATGTCTATTCGAACTTAGCACTTCCTGATTCCACAATGTTTTAGTCATTATTCCACCTAGCTGTCGCACTGACATAAGTCCTCAATTAAGAAAACACCAACCAGTATCAAAAATTATTACAAATTTAAAGCTCCACCCAAAGAAAGTAACATCATAACAGCTACAAGCAAACACAGAAGAAAAAAATGGATTTTTTCACAAAAGAACTACACCAATATACAGAAAAAAAATGAAACAAGATAAAATATGAAGACACTACAATGTATCACTTACAAGAAACTCTTCTTTAAAAACAAATATATACACAGATTTAAAAATGAGGCCTGAAAAACTGCTAAAGTGCATCAAGAGAATCTAAAGCAAGAGCTGTAATTGATCTACCTGATTAAGCAAAAGCAGAGATCTAAAACCCCAAAAGGAATGAACAGAAAAAAAAACAAGAAATTAAGATCACTGAGAAATATATAAGAAGTGTTTTTACTGGCTGTTGACAAGAAAGTTTACTTTAAAAAATCCTTAAAGAATCAGCCAAATTAGAGGGGGGGAAAGGGCTTGTAGTTCTGAAAATCTACTCACATAGGGAATGGGTTCAGTAGGCAACATTACATATATACCATGAAGGGTACACCATCCTTCAAAATCTATAAAGAAATAAGAGGGGAATAATGGGCATATGAGGAAAGGGTGAGGGAAAAAGACAAGGGAGGGATCCATGGATAGGAGTAAGTTAAGCAATAGCAAGGCAAATTACAGAGCAGATTTTAATTAAACAATCAGCAGTGACAGGAAAGACATATGTCTGTATGTGGAGTGTGTGTGAGTGCATATTTATGTATATATTTATATATGTATACATAAATATCTTTTCTTAACTATAACTTATTTGGGCATAGTAGAGAGATGAAAGGGGGAAAAAGAATAAAATAAATAAGTTACATAGCAGAGAACCAAAGACCAATTTACAAGAAAGTAAAGGAAAAAATGGACATTCATGAATATAATTTCTTCTACTAATATATGTATTTTCTTGAGCTGGTATTTTTTTGTTATATATTTCGAATCCTCCTTGATGTTCTGCTGGACACATGACAATTTTTTCTTTTGTTTTTATTCCTTTTTTGGTTTTATTTTTTCTTTCTCTGTTTTTTCAAACAAAATATTTTTTTAAAAAAGAATCAGCCAATATGACACAATAATTTCAGCAAAATAGCATGCTAAAAATGCCTTCAAAAATCTACAGTATTTCTATGTAATGATAACAAAATCTAAGAGGGAATAATGGAAAAGAAAATAACATTCCAAATCACTACAAAATGCATTAAAAATCTAGGAATCAACCTCCCAAAACACTAAAACACACAAAAGACTTGTACAGATTCACTTACAAAGCATTCTTTAAAGAACAACTTAAAGATTAAAGGAATAAGAATAGGCAATGAGGAAACCAAATTATCACTCTTTGCCAATGACATGATGGTATACTTAGAGAACCCCAGAGATTCTGCTAAAAAGTTATTAGAAATAATCCACAACTTTAGCAAAGTTGCTGGTTATAAAATAAACCCACATAAGTCATCAGCATTCTTATATATCACTAACAAAATCCAACAGTCAGAGTTACAAAGAGAAATTCCATTTAAAGTAACTACTGATAATATAAAATATTTAGGAATCTATCTGCCAAGGGAAAATCAGAAACTTTATGAGCAAAATTACAGACCACTTTTCACACAAATTAAGTCTGATCTAACCAATTGGAAAAATATTAAATGCTCTTGGATAGGGCGAGCAAATATAATAAAGATGACAATATTACCTAAACTAATCTATTTATTTAGCGCTATACCAATCAGACTCCCAAAAAACTATTTTAATGACCTAGAAAAAATAACAACAAAGTTCATATGGAAAAACAAAAGGTCAAGAATTTCAAGGGAATTAATGAAAAAAAAATCAAATGATGGTGGCTTAGCTGTACCAGATCTAAAACTCTATTATAGAGCAGCAGTTACCAAAACTATTTGGTATTGGCTAAGGAATAGATTAGTTGATCAGTGGAATAGATTAGGTTCAAGGGATAAAACAGTCAACAAATATAGCAACCTAGTCTTTGACAAACCCAAAGATCCCAGCTTTTGGGATAAGAACTTACTGTTTGATAAAAATTGCTGGGAAAATTGGAAACTAATATGGCAGAAACTAGGCATTGATCCATACTTAACGCCGTACACCAAGATAAGGTCAAAATGGGTTCATGACCTAGGCATAAAGAATGAAATTATTAATAAATTAGAGGAACATAGGATAGTTTACCTCTCAGACCTGTGGAAGGGGAAGGTCTTTATGACCAAAGCAGAACTAGAGATCATTACTGATCACAAAATAGAAAATTTCGATTATACCAAACTGAAAAGTTTTTGTACAAACAAAACTAATGCAGACAAGATTAGAAGGGAAGCAATAAACTGGGAAAATATTTTTACAGTCAAAGGTTCTGATAAAGGCCTCATTTCCAAAATATATAGAGAATTAACTCTAATTTATAAAAAATCAAGCCATTCTCCAATTGAAAAATGGTCAAAGGATATGAACAGACAATTCTCAGATGAAGAAATTGAAACTATTTCTAGTCATATGAAAAGATGCTCCAAGTCATTATTAATCAGAGAAATGCAAATTAAGACAACTCTAAGATACCACTACACACCTGTCAGATTGGCTAAGATGACAGGAAAAAATAATGATGATTGTTGGAGGGGATGCGGGAAAACTGGGACATTGATGCATTGTTGGTGGAGTTGTGAACGAATCCAACCATTTTGGAGAGTAGTTTGGAACTATGCTCAAAAAGTTATCAAACTGTGCATACCCTTGGATCCAGCAGTGTTACTACTGGGATTATATCCCAAAGAGATTATAAAGAAGGGAAAGGGACCTGTATGTGCACGAATGTTTGTGGCAGCCCTTTTTGTAGTGGCTAGAAACTGGAAACTGAATGGATGTCCATCAGTTGGAGAATGGCTGAATAAATTGTGGTATATGAAAATTATGGAATATTACTGTTCTGTAAGAAATGACCAACAGGATGATTTCAGAAAGGCCTGGAGAGACTTACACGAACTGATGCTGAGTGAAATGAGCAGGACCAGGAGATCATTATATACTTCAACAACAATACTAGATGATGACCAGTTCTGATGGATCAGGCCATCCTCAGCAACGAGATCAACCAAATCATTTCTAATGGAGCAGTAATGAACTGAACTAGCTATGCCCAGAAAAAGAACTCTGGGAGATGACTAAAAACCATTACATTGAATTCCCAATCCCTATATTTATGCACACCTGCATTTTTGATTTCCTTCACAAGCTAATTGTACAATATTTCAGAGTCTGATTCTTTTTGTACAGCAAAATAACGTTTTGGTCATGTATACTTATTGTGTATCTAATTTATATTTTCATATATTTAACATCTACTGGTCATCCTGCCATCTGGGGAGGGGGTGGGGGGGTAAGAGGTGAAAAATTGGAACAAGAGGTTTGGCAATTGTTAATGCTGTAAAGTTACCCATGCATATATCCTGTAAATAAAGGCTATTAAATAATATATATATATATATATAAAAATAAAGAACAACTTAAATAGCCAGAAGAATAGCCAGTGTTCATGGCTGAATAACACTAATGTCAGAAAAATGACAATTCTACCAGAGGTAATTAGTGACTTTAATGCTATATAAATCAAATTATCAATGGATATTTTACGGAACTCAAAATAACTTGCTTAGTTGTTTTCAGTCATGTCTGACTCTTCATGACACCATTTAGGGTTTTCTTAGGAAAGATGCTGGAATGGTTTGTCATTTCCTTCTCCAGCTCATTTTACAGATAAGGAAACTGAAGCAAAGTGAAGTGAATTGCCTAAGTTCACACAGCTAGAAAGTTTCTGATACCAGAACTTTGGTGAGTTCAAGTGTGACCTTCTATTCACTGTATTAACTTTTTGGCAAAAGAAAAGACCTAGAAAATCAAGGGAAATTATAAAAAAATAAAAATAAAAAGTAGAGACAGAAGAGGAAATAGTACTTCTATTTCTCAAATTATACTGTAAAGCAGTAATCATCAAAGCCATCTTATATTGGTTTAAAAACAGAGATATAGATTACTAACAGAGGAGACACAAGAGATTCAGAAATAATGAAAGTCTATGACCCAGTCAATGTTCAACAAACCAGGAAACACAAAAAGACAAGAAAAAGTCAAAAGAAATATAGCAAAACTAGGTTTGGACCAACACTTTATACTATATTCTATACTACATTCTGTGTTTTCAAATAAGTTTTCATTATTATATTATTTCTTATATCATCATAATTATTTCCAATAATCTTTCCTAAAGTGTCATCATATGTATATATGCCAATATGTATGTATGTGTGTACATATATGCATACACACATATATGCATACATTTTTTTAAAGAAAAATCAATATGACTGGTCAATGCATTGAAAAAAATCAAAAATATATGCAACGTGTAATACTCGTGGACTTCCTACCTTCTCAAAGGAGGATGTCTTCTCAAATCTCTTCATTTCTTAATGAATAACCTTTGGGTATTTAGTGATGCTAATTATAATGTTGTAGTTATTGTGTATATGGTTTTCTTAGTGTTGCTAACTTTACTTGGAGTCAATTCATGCACATCTTTCCTTGCTGCTTTGTATTTAACACATACAACTATTTTTACAGCAATATTCCATTACTTTCATGTACAATTCCTTTTTTGTTCAGTTTCAGCCTGTATTCAGATACAATCAATTCTTTCTTTGGGTATGGATAAGGTTTTTTGTTTTTGTTTTTGTTTTATCATGAATCCTTCGGAATTACATTGAAGTATTGTCACAAACAATATCTGTACCTATTCCTCAGTCATTGGGCTTTGTTTATAATTCTTTGCGATCAGAAAAACTATTGGTGAAATATTTTGATACATATAGGAATTTTCTCTTTTATCAATGACTTCCTTGGGATATTCAGTAATGGAGTCACTAGTTCCAAGGGTATGAATATTTTAGTCATTTTATTTCATAATCCCAAATTGCTTTCCAAAATGGTTGTACCATTTTAAAGCCTCACCAACAAAGTATTCATGTGCCTCTCATTCCAAAATCCCTCCAACATTGACTATTATCCATTTTGCCATCTTTGACAATTCCAAGAGGCAAGGCAAATTCAGGGTTGTTTTGATTTCATTTGCTCTTCTTGTTAGTAATTTGTCTCAGCGATGTCAAATTTGCTGCCACTGAAAAATTTAAAGTTATAACTACCAGATTAAAATTTAACTGGGAATTGTTTAACAAAGTGAATAAAAATACAATACATACAGAATAGTTGATGTTAATTTATAGCTTTTTAAGGCAATATGTCCCTTGGTAGGCATCTGTTTCTATTTGCATTTGATACTATTAATTTGGAGAATTCTTTCACATGATTGTGAATATTTTGCAATTCTTTTGAGAACTATTTATTCATATCCTTAAATCACTTATCTATTGGAGAATGCCATTTCATTATGTCTGTCTTATCTATATTTATACACATATATTTACATGTGTTTTAATAGGTTTATGTACACAAATACACATATATACATAGTTTGTATATCTTGGATGCCAAACTCTTGTCAGAAAAATTTAATAAAAAGATTATTTTTTCCCATGTGACCATTTCCATTTTTATTCTGACTGCATTAACATTGTGTAGAAGTTTTTCAGTTTCATGTAATCAAAGCTATCTATTTTATCTTTTGAAATGGCCTCTATTCCCTATTTGGTCAAGAATAAATATCCTACCCACACCTATCAGAGATATTTGTTCTGGTTTTTTTTTTTTCTAATTTTTTAAAATATTATGATCTTTAACATTGTGGTCTTGGAATGGGTTGTAAAATATTGTATAGGTTGGGTTTTTCCCTAATTTGTGTTTTCCCTTTTATTAAACACTGAGTCAGCTAAATGCATTATTTCTCATTCTCTCTTGTCGAATCTGTTCCATTGATATCTCCATCTCTCTGTGTGCGTGTCTCTCTCTCTGAGTCTAGCTCTGGCTCTGTCTCTCTTAGAAAAAAAAATCCCACACTAAATGGTTTTTATGACTATTGCTTTATAATATATTTTGGGGTCTGAAAGTGCTATTCCTTTTTTATCCCTAGATCTTTTGTTTTTGTAGTGAATTTTGTGACCATTTATCAAATTTTATAATGTATCCATCATCTTGGTGATTTTCTTGGTATAGCGTTAAAAATATAAATTAATATTGGTAGTACTATCATTTTTTTAAATATTGGCATAGCCCAACCATAAACACTGAATATTCATCCATCTAGTTAAGATGTTCTTTGTATCCTTAAAGAACACTTTATAATTGGATCTGTCTTTTGTGTGTTTTGGGGAAATAAATTCCCATCTATTTTATGCATTTTGCAGTGATTTGGAATTCTTTTTTTTAATTTTGAGTTCCAAATTCTCTTTCTCCCACCAGCCTCTGGACAACCCCAATTATCGAGAAAGCAAGGAATATGATACTATTGTACATGTGAAAGCATGCAAAGCATATTTCCATATTTTATAGTGTTTGGAAATGGGGTTTCCTTTTCTATATTTGCTTCTTATGTTTTGTTATTTTCATAGAAAAAAGTTGATTTTTTTGAGGGATTATTCACAGCACATTCTAAATTAGTACATAACCTTAATGTTTAAGATCACACTCTAAAAATATTGAAGAGAAAGCATCATACATTTCTTCAAATAAGATATGCTCTTAACCAAACTAAGGACAAGGTGCTTACAGAAAATAAAGCAGATAATTTTAATTATATGAAATTTAAAAGCTTCTGAACAAAGAAAACTAATTCACCAAAGATCAGGAAAACCATTAAATGCAGGGGAGAAATCAAATTTTTCTACTAAGGCTTTTATATTCTAGATATATAAAGAATAGTTCTACAAAAACATAAATCATTCCCCAATAGATAAATATTGAAAGTATATAAACAATATTCTCAAGAGAAGAATTACAAACTATTAGCATATATAAAAGTATTCTTCAGATCACTAAGCATAAAAAAGACAAATCAAAACAATGCTGAGATTTCACCTTACATTTTGAAAATTGGCAAAGATGAGAAAAAAGCAAGAAAAGTTCTACATGGCCTGAGGTGAGTGAAAACAACAGAAGTAAGAAAAGAATATACACAATGACTGGAACAATTTAAAAGCAAAGAACAACCATCCCCAAATCAAAAGCTAAAATCATAAAAGGATAAAGAGGAAGTAAGTCATGAAATAAGAAATGAAAAGATACATCACCTCTTCCCCTTACCTAGGAAGAAGATCCACTGGTTTACATCACACACATTTTCAGACTTTATCAGTATATTGGGTTTTTTCTGCTTTTTCCTCTCTATTTTTTTCTTTTTTTTGCCTTTAAAACTATTATTTGTTTTATGGATGACTCTCTGTAGGAGAGAGAAGAACAAATATTGGGGAAATTATAGTTTAAAAAAATCAATAAAAGCATTTTTTTAGAATGAGGAGTCTTGTCATTTAATCCAAACTTTCACTTTACTCATGAGGAAACTGATACCATAAAACTGACACCAGGAATCTGACACATGATTTGCCCAAACTCATACAGCGAGAAGTCAGAGGGATAAGATTTCAATTCAGATGTTCTGAACTCAAAATACATCTACTTTCCACTATCTCTCATCTTAATTTGATAAAAAAAAATGGTAAATCCATTCAGTCTAGGAAAAAAAAATCTGAAACAATATGATGTGAAATTAGATATAATTATCTTTGGTCTAGACTAAAATGTACACATCACCTTCACCCATATTAACATTATTGACTCTTCTGGGCAGCTTTCTGTTCTTCAGTCTCATACATACTAGAGTATGATTCCATGGATCCCAGTCTGCTTTGTGGCCATCCCCTGTTGACAGCTGCTCATCAGGTTCTGACCAATCCTATCCACTGACAAGTGACCATAATACCTGATTGGCACCAAAAACTTATGCTCCCATAACTCAAGTTTATTCTTATTAGCGTAACAAGACACAATAAAAGCTAGCATTTCATAAGATACAGGCACCAATAATATTACTGAGAGCAGCCATGTAAACAAGGGAATGTTAGTAAAGCTAAAGTTAAGACAGAACAAAGCTCTCTGGAACTGGAATAAATCCTGGACATCATACGATTTGGGGCCCATGAGAAATGGCTCCTAGAGCCGGTTGTTAAAATTTTACAAATTGGCCAATACAACAAATGAGGGCCAATTTTATTGTTATTTTGATTGTCTAGACTTAGTGATGGGGGAAATATGTTTAACAATAATGATTAAAATTAAAAGCAGGTCCTACAATGCATTTTGTTTTGAAGAGGCAATAGTTAAGCATTGACTATTACACCAAATCTAAATCACTCATTTTACAGTGAGAAAACTAAGAATCAGAGAGGATAAGTGTTTTGCCCAAAATCACACATGTAAAAGCACTAGGTAAGGCACTTTACCTCACCTACTTCAGTCATTTATTTGCTCTCCACTATATTTCTGACCATGTGCTTTTCCTCTTTTTTTTTTTAAATCCTTCTCAGGGATTAAAACTCTGAACCAGGAATCCTATGGTCAATGGAATTGTAAACAGTTTAGACAAAAATATGAACAGATTCAAGAAGAGGTTAGAGAAATGCCTAGAATGTAGTAGAGCACTATTTTATGCAGAAAGGACTTCCTAATTGTTTTTAGTTTGACATGTGGTAAAATTACCAGGCCATCCCACAACCTACCCTTTTGTACCATTGACACTGCTACTATTGTTACCATTATTAATACTGCCATTACCACTACCTTTTCTTCTTCTTTTTCTCCTCCTTTTTTCTCCTCTTCTTTTTCTTCCTTATTTCTCCTCTTCTTTTTCCTCCTTCTTTCTCCTCCTCCTACCATCACCTATTATATATTATATTATATATATATTACTATTATATTATGACTATTATCTATTATTACTATTATAACTATTACTACTACTACCACTACTCATCCTCCTGCTGCTGCTACTACTACTATTGCTTCTACTGTGGCTACTACTAATAAGAATAAGCATAAGTTATGGGGACATAGGTCTCTGGGGACTTATCAGTCAACCAATCTGCATTTTATGCAAGACACAGAAAGGAACCTGAGAGATGATCTAATCTAGCCACTCACCTAAAGGATCCTGAGGAAGCCATTATCCAAAGTGGGGAAGACACAGTAAAGGCAGAGCTGGGGGTGCAAACCCAAGGCTTATACCAGATTTAATGTTCTAGTCATTCTGATGTCCCATAGAATGTGAGCTCCTTGAGAGCAATACAGGCTGTTTGGGGAGATGAGGAGAGAAGAGATCTTTTGTTTTTATTTTTGTCTCTGTTTCTCTATGCCTTGTTCTGTGTCTAGCACATAACAGGTGCTTAATAAATGTTAATTGGTTGACTGATAAAAGTGCAATGCACCGAGATTCTATTCCATTCCTTCTCTTCAACTACCAGCGTAAATGAGACCCAGGACTGACCCTTCCCTTTCAAATGAAAAAGCTGTGGGGGTTTCATGACCTGAAAGCTTGATATGAGTCAACAGTGAGATAAGACAGCCAACAAAAACTCACTTGATATTTGGGCTACATTTACAGAAGCGTTCTGTCCAAAATGAGAAAGGTGATAGTCCCATTGCCCTCTCTCCTGGTCAGACCACAGCTGGAACATTATAATCAGTTCCAGGTGATACAGAGGAGGACTTCTGACAAGCTAGGGTGAAGCCAGAGGATTATATAGACTTAGAACCATGTTATGAGTATAACACTCCTCTTCTCCTCCAGGCTATTTTCCCAAGAACAACTTGAGTTTGTTGTCCAGAACTCGAGTTACAATTACTACTTGGGACACTATTACTTCCTAAAGGTCACTGAGATTTCTAGTATCATAAGTCATGGATCCCCACAAGTTTGATCAGTTTTTAGTAAGTTATTTATTAAACACATATAGCAAGAAGTTATAAAATAACTCCCATCCCTATCCCCCCAAAAACAAAACAAAACCTAAAGTCACAATTTTCCTTTTCTCACATGCAAGGTCCCTGGGGAGAGTGGGTTCCTACTTACAGTAAAATGACCTTTAGATATGTATATGAGAGCAATTCATAGCTCTGAGTTACCAGAAGTCCTTTTCTCTCTTCACGTTATCTTCACCAAGTTCCTTTTGGTTGTTCTTGGTTTCAGGAGAATCCTGAAGCTGCTCTTTCTTTCATTTATCCTTGTATGTTTCTCATCAGACATCACTGTCAGCAACAGCTGCTTTGGGGATGCTGATCCTGACACCCCAGGGACCCCCAGGTTTTCTAACCTCTCCAACTTCACAAGGTCCAAAGCCTTAGCAATTTCTCAGAAGCCTTAGAGATTGCATGTCTGGATATTCAGTTGTCTTTTTCTCCAAGAGAATTTCTATCTGACTTCAGCATGTCTCTCTCTACTGGCTGAATGCATCATTTCCCAGTAGTCCAATCTCTCTGGTAGCTTAGTGCATGAAGAGACAAAAGGAGAGAGAAAATGGTCCCTCTTCTCAAACCTTTAACATTTTCCTAGAATCCTTAGCTCCTAAATTCAGGTCGACTCCAAACTAATTGGTTTTTTTGTAGATAGCCCAAGAAGGGAAACCTACAACCTAATCTATTTCCCGTTTTCAATTAATCAAAGAGTATTTTAAGCACTTATTATGTTCCAGGCACTATGTTAGTTTCATCCTAGGTAGCATCACCTACCTTTTCTCAGTGACCCAAACCATCTATGATCCTTTGAAATCGATTATAGACATTCAGAATCAATTTATTTTGGTTGATTGTGGTTGTTGAATCATTTCAGTATCGTCCAACTCTTTGTGATCCCATCTGAGGTTTTCTTGGCAAAGATATTGAATGGTTTTCCATTTCTTTTTCCAGCTTATTTTACAGATGAGGAACTGAGACAAACAGAGTAAAGTGACTTGAGCAGGATCACACAACTAGTAAGTGTCTGAGGGCAGATTTGAACTCAGGTCCTCCTGATTCGAGCTCAGTACTCTAATTACTGTGCCAGCTAACTTCCCTTTAATTAATTAATTTATCTATTCAATTGAGGTAGCTGGTTCATCTGTGATTAATTAGGACCATCATTCTTAAATAGGGGGAATTGAATGAAATGCAAGTTGTTAGCCTAGAGAAGAGATGATATTTGAGGGACCCAAAAACTATTTTTTAGCTATTTGGAAGGCTGTCATGTGGAAGAAAATTAGTTCTTGAGTAAGATGGCTACAAGTTGAAAAATTGGAGATTGATTGGAAAGCAGAGAAATAGACTTCATTTCAGTATAGAGATGAACATCCTAAGAATAAGAAGTATTTGAAAATGTAATTGGCTGTCTTCATCAATAGTGAGTTTCCACTATATGGAGTTTTCGGTAGAGGCCATAATATCTCTTTTAGGAAATGTGGTCAAGAGGATGGATTCCTATTTCACATATACATTCAGACCAAATGATCCCTGAAGTTCCCACCAGTGCTGAGATTCTAGAACATCTTCCCATAGATGCATCAGTTTCCAAGAATATTTCTGAATTTGCATGGCTTACCTTGCTTTTCTCAATATACTAATTCATGGGAAAACTTAATTCTTATGGGAAAGATCATGTGAGTTATCAGGGCATGGTGGTAGGAACCACAAAACTAGAAAAGTTGGATTTCAGTTCCAATAAGAACAGAGTAACCCCAGCTGAATCATTTTATTTTGCTGGGCTGCAATTTCTAAACATGGAAAGTGATGATAATGAGAAAGACTGTCTATAATGGAAGCTCCAGTACTCCATGTCTCATAACTACCACAAGTCCTAGATTACTGGATCATGAAATTTATACCTGGGAAGAACTTTTGGAGTCACCCAATTCAACCCTCTCGTTCTACAATTGAACAAATTAAGTCAATTGGCTAAGACTATTAATCATCAGAGACAGAATTTGAACTAAGATCTTCATTACTTGAAGACCACTATGCTGGCATGGTTCCTCAAAAATTGATATTGAAGAGCATCTAAAGGGCAACAAGGAGGCTATAACTTATATACTATATATATATATATATATATATATATATATATATATATATATAATGAAAGTAAGGAAATACATAAGAGAGGCAGCATAAAATGTGTCCTCAGAGAAATGTGTCAGCTGGATGGCACAGAGCCCACCTGGAGACAAGAAGGACCTGAGTTCAAATCCAGACTCACCTACTTCCTAATTGTAACCTTGGTCAAGTACTTAATCCCTGTTTGCCTCTGTTTCCTCATCTGTAAAGTAAGGATAATCATAGCACCTACACACACCCCAGGTTGGTTGTAAAGATCACATGACATACTTGTAAAGTACTTAGTACAGTGCCTTGTATATAGAAGGTGCTATTCTTTGACATTTACTTTTGAAGAGGATCAGTGACATCATGGGATGATAGTAGTAGTAGTAGTAGTAGTAGTAGTAATAGTAGTAGTAGTAGTAGTAGTAGTAGTAGTAGTAGTAGTAGTAGTATAGCAGTAGTACTGGCAGTAGTAGTAGCAGTAGTGATAGTAATAGTAGTTGTGGTGGTGATAGTAGTAGTAGTCATTGTGGTAGTGCAGCAGTAGCAGCATTATCAATGAAGGAAGGAATAAAATAAAAGGAAGATAGGCTGGCCCACTCCATGAGAGTTAGAGACACAGGGACCCTCATAAAAGCAGAAGCACACAAGGAGAGCCCCGACACAGAGAGCAAATACCCTATGGCCAAGGATCAACCTCAAGAATGGTTGGGAATCTGACTATTGGAGGTAGGACTCACATTAGGGGATTCACAAAAGCATTCATGGTACTGTCAGCTTCCCAGGGTCAGGTGAGAAAAGCCCTTTGGAAAGCTCTGCTAATGGAGCTCCTTGCTTTCAGTCATTTTTTTTTTTTTTTTTGCTGTTCCCTACATGTAGCCCTGCATCCACTCATATACATATATGCTCATGTATAATAGATATGACATATGTATGGTAATTAATTATTACTATTATAATGATTATTACTGAAAAGTTGATGTCATTTGCTGGTTTTTTCTTGCCTATTAATGAACCATACTGAACTAATCAAAATTACAAAAATAAAAAATAAAATAAAGACTCTAGTTCGATCACATCGGTTCATAAGTTTACACAAAACAAAGTCAGCTGTTTGGAGCCTTGAAACCACTCAGATATGCTTTCCTCTTAAGTGAACATCTGTCTATTTGCAATGACTTTAACAACAATTTAAAAAAATTCTCCAATAAAAATGCATGTCCTTCTACATGTTCCTCATGCCACAAGAACGGGTGAAAATTCCAGTCCTTGTCTTGGAGTTGTGGCCAAGACATTACTGGAGACAGTTTTCTCCACCATACAAAAGCAGATTTCCAACCGAGATAGAAGCAGCCCTGCCAGCACTTCAAGTCAGGGAAAAGAAAGGTAACCATTTAACCCAGGATTCCACAAAAGAGGAGGAAATGCTGGTGAGCCAAGTAAAGAAAGAAGAAGATGTCTTTGCTTTAGTAAATGTTAGGTTTCCAGGAGTAGTGAGACAAGGAAGCAGGGGAGGATTCTGCAGTGCTCTGACAAAAATCTTTTTTTTAATGTTAAGCATCTGCAATTCTTCTATATGTATTTCCACAATTATCATGTTGCACAAGAGCAATCAGATCAAAAAGGGAAAAAAATGAGAAAGAAAAAGCAAGAAACAACAACAAAAAGAGTAAAAATCCTATGTTGTGATCCACATTTAGTTCCCATAGTCCTCTCTCTGGATGCAGATGGCTTTCTCCATCACAAGATCATTGGGATTGGCCTGGATTGCTTCACTGCTGAAAAGAGCCAAGTATACCTAGCATTTACCATTAGAGTCAACACCCTGAAAGAGAGGCTTGAGATGATGGTCTTAGAGGATGATAGCTCCAATCCTTCATGGGTACTCCTAAAAGCTGAGTTGATAGAGAGTCAATAGCCTTGCTCTGAAGGACCCATTTGGCCAAAAGTGGGAATTAAGATGGAGATCTCTAAATTATGTCCAAATTTTATAAAAGTTGTATAAGGATAAAAAACACATAGTCCTTGCCTTCAAAGGGATTCCATTCTAATGAGGAGGAAACAAGCACACAATAAAGGAAGGAATAAAATAGACGCAGGGCAATATAGCCATTTTACGTGAGAGACAGAGACAGAGAACAAACAGAGAGAGAGAGAGAGAGAGAGAGAGAGAGACAGAGACAGACAGAGAGAGAGACAGAGAGAGAGAGACAAAGAGACAGAGAGACAGAGAGAGAAAGAGAGACAGAGACAGACAGACAGAGAGAGAGAGAAAGAGAGAGAGAGAGAGAGAGAGAGAGAGAGAGAGAATAAAAGGAAAACTTTCAGCATCTCTTATAGATCTACAGAAAAATGATAGGGAAAAGTGGGCAAGAATTTCATGGGATGAGAAAACAACCACCTGAGGCTGGAGGAAATTGGTACATTGATACCATCACCAATCTGTATACCCAGCAGCTAGCACAGGGCCCTGTAAATGGAAGCACTTCATGAATGTTTGTTGACTCAAATTGAAGATTTGCCTCACAGATGAGAGGGCTAGAAGAGACCAATTTTGGAAAACTGTCCCATATCACTCTCAGGGGGTCCAGTTGGATCCCACACTCTATCATTATCAAGTGCCCTGTTCTGCAAAATCACATGCCAGTTTGTATTTGTTTAGATTATGCTGCAGAAAGGAAATCCAAAAGGCCCTATGTTTCTCCCTATTCCCCAAACTAAATGATCTCTCAGTTCCTTTCTAATTTAATTCAACAAGCATGTATTAAGCACCTGTTATATACCATTTACTGTGTTGATTCTAATAAGAATGACTATATGTATCCCAAACACATAATTTAGTTCTTGGTACACATTAGGTGTTTCAGCTACTTAGAGAACTGTGGAAGGAGTACTTTGCCCATTGGAGTCAAAAGACCTGGAATCAAATCCTGCCTCTGATGTTTGCCACCAAGGGAAAGAAACAACTTCCCTGGGTTTCTCTTTCTTCATTTGTAAAATAAAAAGGAAAGATTAGAGTGTTTGGGGAATTTCTGAAGCATGAGCTAGCGTCCCTTTGGTTCTAGATCTGTGATCCTATGAGTGATCTTATTATACACATCACTTAATTTCTCTGAATCTCAGTTTGCTCATCTCTAAAATGAGAATGTCAGATTTTAAAAATGATGGCCTTTCTAACTCTGGATCTATGATGCTATAGTCCTATTTTCACTTAGAAATCTGGGAATAGTACCCAAATAAATTAAATTTACTGGGTAAATTTAATATTTATCCAGAGTAAATAACATTTAAATTGAGCTTTGAGAAAAGACCAAGCTTGTAAGAAACTGAGATTAGAAGAAAATGTAGTCTGGGTGAGAGGAAGAATTCATGTGATTACAGAGAGCCCTGGAGGCTCAAGTTCCTGGGCCAATCAATAGTCCAGTTTGGCTGGAACAAAGAACTTTAACATTGTTGGATTGTGTGATTCTATTATTCTAATAATCAGCAACTGTCAGTCCAGCAGAGAAACTGGGAGCTGGGAACTGATGAAGATTCCCCTCTATTTTCATTTGGGATGTTCCTGCAGCTAGACCAGAGGCAATATGAAGGCCCAGAAGTGTTTGCCATGACAATCTTTGCCAAATTGTTCACACCAGGATCTTACTAGTTATATGATCCTTAACCTATCTAGGCCAATAATAAATACAAGACAATATTCCTAGGATTGTTGAGTAATAAATATCATGGCATCTCTAAAATACTTTTTAGAATGTCTGTTGTTACTGTTATTGTTTTCTTCTTGTTTGATAGAATTCATATTGAAGTGATTGTAGGAAGAGTTACTCTCCTATGTTATTGTTTAGTTAATGTACAAAAGATTTTCATGCAAGTATATAAAGTGATTCCTTTGGAGAGTTGAATAAAAATATTCAGAAGTAGGTTCCTCCTCTGAAAGCTTCCTGAAAGCAAACTATCGCCTTCGAGTCTGATTTTTCCCACTAGGTTTATTTTGAAATCTTTTTTGTTAGGAATAATTTGAAGATATCATAACATGACCATTCTTTGTTAGCACAGCCACTGCTGATGGTCATTCATTGACACTGTTATGTTGGTTATGCTTGTGATGAGGAAGTAAAGATAGTGCTATGCCCTCTGCCAAGTCCCAATTCTGGGTCTCTAGCTTGTATCTTCCTCCTGGATGTCCCCTCAAATTCAATGTATCCAAAATAGAACTCATTATCTTTTCTCCAAAACTCATCCCTCTTCCTAACTTCCCTACTACTATCAAATTCCTCCTCCTCTTTATCTCCCAGGTTTGTAATCCTCAATGTCAGGGAGCTAAGTGGTTCAGTAAATAAACCATGGGCGTGGAGTCAGGAAAAACTTTCACATCCATCCTCAGACTTCTTGTTGTTGTTCTTGTCTGCCCTTTGTTCTCAGAGACAACCAAGACAACCATTCAGAAAGAAAGAAAAAAAGAAAGAAAGAAAGAGAGAGAAAGAAAGAAAGAGAGAGAAAGAACAAGAGAGAAAGAGAGATAGAGAAAGAAAGAAAGAAAGAAAGAAAGAAAGAAAGAAAGACAGAAAGAAAGAAAGAAAGAAAGAAAGAAAGAAAGAAAGAAAGAAAGAAAGAAAGAAAGAAAGAAAGAAAGAAAGGAAGAAAGGAAAGGAAAGGAAGGAAGGAAGGAAGGAAGGAAGGAAGGAAGGAAGGAAGGAAGGAAGGAAGGAAGAAAGAAAGAGAAAGAAAGAAAGAAAGAAAGAAAGAAAGAAAGAAAGAAAGAAAGAAAGAAAGAAAGAAAGAAAGAAAGAAAGAAAAGAAGGAAGGAAAGAAGAAAGAAGAAAGAAAGAAAGAAAGAAAGAAAGAAAGAAAGAAAGAAAGAAAGAAAGAAAGAAAGAAAGAAAGAAAGAGAAAAGAGAGAGAGAGGAAGGAAGGAAGGAAGGAAGGAAGGAAGGAAGAAGAAGAAAGAAAGAAAGAAGAAAGAAAGAAAGAAAGAAAGAAAGAAAGAAAGAAAGAAAGAAAGAAAGAAAGAAAGAAAGAAAGAAAGGAAGGAAGGAAGGAAAGAAGAAAGAAAGAAAGAAAGAAAGAAAGAAAGAAAGAAAGAAAGAAAGAAAGAAAGAAAGAAAGAAAGAAAGAAAAGAGAGAGAGAGGGAAGGAAGGAAAGAAAGAGAAAAATAGAAGAGAAGAGAAAGAGGAAGAGAAGAATGTAGGACTGGAAAGGGCCTCAAGACCAATGACTCCAATCTTTAGTTTTACAATAAAGGAAAATGAAGTTCAAAAAAGGAAAGTAATTCACCCTGTTTTGATACTTACATTATTGGATTTCTTTTTTACTGGACTTTCTTTTACTATAATTTGTTTGCCAAAAGGAACTCCTGTTGAGAAAACTTCCAGCAATATGGATCAGCACCTTTTATGCAAATTTACCTGGGGCACTGAAGCATTATGGTCATGTTAGAGGCAGGACATGAACCCCAGTGTCGATCAGGGGTCTATATCTACTCTTCATCTGTTTTCAGTCCATGAGAGTAAGAGAGGAAAATCCCTGCCACCTAGGTAAATTTTTTCTCTAAAAAGTCAATAAAATTCATCACTAAGAATTAATCAATCTGGCCAATTACCACTGGTTCCAGTGACCTAGTTTTCTGATTATCTAAGGCATCTACTAGACAACTAGTGCTCCTCATAATTGATGGGCTTTCCACTGGGGTTCTAAGTCAATATGCCCTTTGGCTGGAACATACAACCACAGCAAATGCAGGGGAGTGGGAAACTGCATTTACCTGAACCAATGTTCTGTCTTTGCCGAATGTTCTTTCCTGTTATTACTGAAGCAGCTTCAATTATATCATAAGGTTCCAACCTCAACTCCTGAGCTGAACCACTCTGCCAGTCCAGTATATGCATAGGCAAAGACCCATTTCTCTGTCCAGTATGCCATAATGATAATTATTAAATTCAATAAACATTTATTATTAAGTGCTTGCTAGTGGTAAGCACTGAACTAAATTTAGGCATACAAATTCAAAGCTGAAATTGTTCCTGTCTCAAGGAACTTCTAGTCTAATCAAAGAAAATAATGTGTAAAAAATACAAAATTTAATCAAAATAAATATAAAGTAATTGGGGGAGATCCTGGAAACTGGGGTGATTAAGTGAATAGAGAAAAGATAGTAATTTATTTTTAAAAATAGGAAAAAACAATTTATGAAATATTAAAAATTCACATAAGGAACAAAAGAAAATTTAGAAGGAAAGAACTAGGGTCATGATGGTAAATTTAATATAATTTTTTTAAAAAGAGGTTATAACAAACACAAATACAATTTGTCTTCTTTGTACATTATTGTTAATAATTATATCTCTCATTTTTAAAGCATTTTGGATGTTTTGATTTTACACAGAAAGTATTTTTGATTGCAGTAGCTAAGCAGCACAGTAAAGAGAGTGCTAGGCCTAAAGTCAGAAGGATTTGAGTTCAAATCTAGTCTGAGAGACTAGTTGGATAACAGTGGGTCTTAATCTTGTTTGCCTCAACTTCCCCATCTGTAAACTGGAGAAGGAAATGGCAAATCATTCCAGTATCTCTGTCTAGAAAATCCAAAATAGAATCACAAAAAAGTAGACATGACTGAAATGACTAAACCACAAAAATTTCAAAAACTTTAACAAAACAGTGGCTTTATTTGAAAGTACGCACAACATTCCACACCTGTAGTTCCACTACTTCTCTATTTTACTTTCTTTTTAGAAAACAAAAGCAAATTAACAGCAATCTATTTTTTCTCTCTCCCATTTTCTAACCCACTAAATTTAAAATAAAAATCAAATCCCTTGTAATCAATATACATAATAAAGGAAAATAAATTGTTTCATTGGCTCTATGTGAACAGATAGACAGATAGAAAGACAGACAGATAGACAGATAGATAGATAGATAGATAGGAAGTAGATAGATGGATGAATAGAGAATAGATAGATGGACTGAACAATCAATGAGTAGATATACATATATCATTCTTCCCCTGAAATTCACTCTCTCTTTTATGACCATGTTTCCTCACTGGTCTTTTAGAATCACAGATGATCATTGTACACCTGTACCTGATTTTATTGTCCTTCACAGATACTGTGGATTTTTTGGGGGGGGTGGGAGTTGTTTGTTTAATTTTCACAAACTGAAGATTTGTGGCAACCCTGACTTGAGCTATTCTATCAGCACAATTTTCCCAACAGTATGTGCTCACTCACATGGTGGCTCTGATTCACATTTTGATTATTCTCACAATAATACAAACTTTTTCATTATCGTTATTATAGTGATCTGTGACCAGCAATCTTTGATGCTACTATACTCATTGTTTTGAGGTGCCAGAAACCATACTCCTATGAGAGGGCAAACTTAATTGATTAAAGTTGTGTGTGTTGTGTTGATTCCACTGACTGGCCTCCTTATTCTCTGAGATAAAACAATATTGAAATTAGGCCAATTAATAGGCACTAGGATGGCCTCTAAGTGTTCAAGTGAAAAAGTTAATCAATGTGTCAAAACTTTATTGTTATCTTATTTTAAGAACTTGCCACAGTCAACCCCACTTTCAGCATCCCCAACTCTAATCGTTCAGCAGACATCAACACTGAGGCAAGAGCATCCACTAACCAAGAAAAGAAAAAAAAAAAAGGTTGAGTTTGAAGGCTTAGATGATGGTTAACCTTTTTTGCATTTCTTTTAATTATGGTATATACATTGGACTATATGATGATCAATGTTGACGGACGTGGCCCACAACAATGAGATGATCCAAATCAACTCCAATTGTTCGATAATGAAGAGAACCAACTACACCCAGCGAAAGAACTAAGGGAAATGAGTGTGGATCAAAACATAGCATTTGCACTCTTTCTGTTATTGTTGCTTGCATTTTTGTTTTCCTTCTCAGGTTATTTTTACTTTATTTCTAAATCCAATTTTTCTTGTTCAGCAAGATAACTGTATAAATATGTATACATACATACATACATACATTGCATTTAACATATACTTTAACATATTTAACATGTATGGGACTACTTGCCATCTGGGGGAGGGAGTAGGAGGAAGGAGGGGAAAAGTTAGAACAAAAGGTTTTGCAAGGGTCAATGCTGAAATATTATCCATGAATATGTCTTGTAAATAAAAAGCTATAATAAAAAAGGTTTATACATTAGGGGCTTTTTAAGGCTATATCATTGCACACATTAATAGACCACAGTATAATGCAAACATGACTTTTATATGCATTGGAAAACCAAAAACTTCATGGGACTCACTTTACTGCAGTCATCTAGAATTGAACACTTAACATTTCAGAGATATGTCTGTATTGAGAATAGTTCTTACACTTTTTAGAATTGTTTATCTTATAGCATTATTATTACTATATAAAATACTCCCCTGGCTTTGCTCATTTCTTCCTTCCTCAGTTTGTAAAATTCCTAAAATGGTTCATTTTTGCATTGATGTTACAGTATGAAGGGTTCTCATGGCTCTGCTGACTTCCCTTTGCATTAGTTCCTACAAGTTCCACATACCATGGAATCCCCCTTTCCTCATTTCTTATGGTACAGTCATGCTTCATCACATTCATAGGCCAAAGTTCATTCAGCTATTCCTCAGCTGTGATGACTTTGTCCAGAGGTAGTACTTGAGCTATACCTTGGAAAGAACAGAGAACTCGAAAGAATTTCCAAAAGTACATTAAAGTTTTCTAAGTACTTTGTATGAGTTCTCTAACATCAACTCAGGGGGGTAGATACAACATTTACTTTATCCACACTTTACAAATAAGTAAACTGAGGCAGGTTGTGACTTGACCAATGTCCTACTGCCATTAAGTAACAAAGCAAGGATACAAGGTCACATCCTTTTACTCCAAACCTCGTGCTCTTTACACTGGAACAAATAAGTTGGTCTTCCCATGAGAATTTAGGATTGCTGTTGCCCCTTGGTACTCTAATCTTTGGTTTCCAAGAAGAAGGATTATAATCTGGAGTCAAACAGACAAAAACTACATTGGCCCACTTTGGAAAAGTGCCTAAGGCAACCAATCCTGGTTGTATTAGAGGTAACTAGGTGTATGATGGATATAGAGCACTGGACTTGTAATCAGGAAATATAAGTTCACATCTGTCTTCCGATACTTAGTTCTGTTACCTGGAGTAAGTCACTTAAGCTCTCTCAACTTCAGTTTTTTCCCTCTGTAACCTGAAGTTCTGAAACCTGATGGCTTCTAAAGTCTAGATATAAATCTATGGATCTCTAAGTGCTAGGTCTATAACGTGGTCAGAAAATCACAGAATAACCAGTTGGCCCTGGAAAAGACCTCAGAAATTGTCCCATCCAACACCATTGTTTTCCAGAGGATTAAACCAAGACTTAACACTTAAGACTTAAAACAAGGAACTTATCAGGGATCACACTCTGACTCTAGATTCAAGACTCTTTCCATGGTATTAAAAGGAGAAGAGTTCCCACTACCTATGCTCACCCACTATGGAAATGAACCCTGACTTTGGTCAGTCTTACATGACCCCATCATCCAGTTCAAGCATTAACTTTCCATGAAGGCAAACATCTGAACTAAATGGCATTCACCCAGGGCCAAACACATGAAAAACGTGTGGTCCCTGGGTGAAAACCCAGCCTCTTACAGCTCATGGAACAAAAATGTTCTCTGGCTTGTTAAAGGGAAAACTATTTTCAGACAGTGTTTTGAGCAAGAGGCAGTGGCCAGAGAAGGATCCTGTATCCCAAGCTTAGGGGCCTCTTGAGATCATAGGATCTTTAGAATGGCTAAACTAATTATGATATATAAATACCATGGAATATAATTGTATTATTAAAAAATTACACAAAGAAAACTTCAGCAAAATTTAGGAAGGTTTGTATGAACAGATACAGAGAGAAGTAAGTAGAACCAGCCAGGAATATATACACCATGACCATAACAATATAAATGGAAAAATCATGAAAACCAAGCCAAAATCTCTCTGAAAGACTGAAATACCAACAATACCTCAGAAGAACAGCTAATGGAAATATTCTTCTACTGACCTGGATTCAAATGCAATCTCAAATACTTCTAGTAGTTGACCCTCAACAAATCATTTCTGTCTGCCTCAGGTTCCTCATCTATAAAATGAGGAAAACAAAAGCACCCATCTCTCAGGATTTTTTCTAAAGATCAAATGAAATAATGTTTGTAAATGCTTTGCAACTTTAAAGTACTGTGTAAATGGTCGATTATCAGCTGTGGATAGAAGTCTGGATATGGAGTCAGAAAAATTCATCTTTCTGAATTTACATCTGATCTGAGATACTTATTGACTCTATGATCCTAGGCAAATAACTTTAACCATTTGCTTCAGTTTTTTCATCTGTAAAATGAGAAGGAAATGGCAAACCCACTCCAGTATCTTTGCCAAGGAAATTCTGAATGGGATCATAGAGACAATACTTAAATGGCTCAACAACAGCAAAATATCATACATGTAATAATTAAATACTATAATAATAATTATTATTTCTTTTCAGCAGCAAAATGAAAGAGGCTGCAAGGAAAGAAAATTGTGGGGCAGCTAGTTGGTACAGTGAATAGAGCACTAACCCTGAAGTCAGGAGAACCTGAGTTCAAATTTGACCTCAGACACTCAACACTTCCTAGCTGTGTGACCCTCCACAAGGGTCACAATTGCCTCAGGAAAAATAAACAAAGAAAGAAAAAAGAAAAAATTTGCAAACAATCCAAGTGTGATCACTACAATGGTATTCTTGACTTAACTGTTTTTATTCATTACAAAGGAGGAAAACATTGTGGCAGCAGGGAGGGAGTGGGTGTGCTGTTATATCCAGAAATTGTAAAATAAAAATTATCAAGAAAATTTATTTTTAAAAATGATCCAAGGAGCTTAGATAATGGATAGGAAAAGAATTTAGTGATCATCTAATCTGACTCTTTCCTACAGAGAAACCGAGGTCTACAGAAAGGTAGTGATTTGCTGAGAGTCACCTAGATTATTCGGGCTTTGAACTCACATCCCCTAACAGCAAAACCAGGTGTTTTTCTTTCCTATTATCTAATCACATTATCTTCGAATTAAGAGGGACTTCAGAAGTTATCTAGGCCAACCCAGATTGAATCTAGCTCCATATAAGGTTCCCAGCCTAAAATCACACAGTTTCTGTCTAAAGACAACGTGTGAGAAGGAACACTGACCTGTTAGAGCAACAGGCTATGCTTTTGGTGTATTATCCTGGTAATAACTTGCTGTAATTTCTTTGCTAACATTTTATTTAAGATTTTTGCATCAATATCCATTAGGGAAATTGGTCTATAATTTTCTTTCTCTGTTTTGACCCTACCTGGTTTAGGTATCAGCACCATATCTGTGTCATAAAAGGAATTTGGTAGGACTGCGGTTTTTGGACAGCTCTCTTTGCTAGCAAATGTTTTCATGACATTCAGTCTAAATCTTCCTTTTCAAAGGAATAATCAAAAAGAGAGTTCACCTACTTATTTCTAGAATGAGAAGCTGAGAGATACCATCAAAAAGCTTCTTTCAGTTCTCATCCTACTGGGCACACTTTGCTCTGCATTACCTTGGTCCAACCAGCATTCCTTCATTCTGGCTACTTCTCTCTGCCCTCTGCCTCCTGCCAGAAATCCCAGCTTTGCCCCTCAAACCCCAAGCTCCAGTTGCAGACTCATCAAGCAGCTGGGAGGCCCACACTTTTCATCTCTTGCCCTAGAAACAGTCACACATTAATGCTTCAGTTTCTTGAAAGCCGGGCTGATCATTTGCCCTGGGACATCAGTCATAATCTTTGTGACTCCACCTATTGGCCACCACTGTTGTGCATGTGTTACCTTTGATTAGAATGGAAGCTCCTTGAAGGCAAAGACTTGCCTTTTCTATTTTGCTTTGGTATTTTTATTCCCAGAATTTAGGTTAGTGCCTGGCACATAGAAAGCACTTAATAAATGCCTGTCTTTTTCATTCATCCATTAACTTGTATGAGCTATTAAGATTTTGATTTGATTTAGTTTAAGGGAGGGAGGTTGTTTCATTTAAATTTTGACCTATGAGTTCATTATTTCATTGGTATAAGAAATGAATTAAATCAGTATTCCCATTCTGCCCTTTTTAGTATTAGAGAGTTGTCTAGGATCAAACTCAAGTAGAAACAGAAAACCAGAAATTAACACTATCTATATTGCATTGCAATTTTTTTTGTGAATTTTTTCCCAATTACATTTTAATTTGGCTCAAGTCTCACTTGAGAATGGTTGTAGTTGTTTAGTGGCCACAATGCCATTTGGGCATTTCTTGGCAAAGATAGTGGAATGGTTTGCCATTTCTTTCTCATTCAACAGATGAGGAAACTGAGGCAAACAGATTTAAGTATCTTGCCCAGGGTTACAGAGTCTGAGGTCAAAATTTGAATTCAGGTTTTTTCTGATTTCAACCCAAGCTTTATATAATACAGATATTTCTGGCTGACCCACTGATACATTAGAACTTCCCTTATAATCTCAGACCTCTGTGAGAATATTAATTTAATTCAATACAACAAGTTGAAACAGGGTCTCTACAAATCTGACCCTAATTGGAGAAGAAGCAAAGTTACCAAGCACCCAATATATGCTGAAACTGATAGCAAAGCATGATGTGAGGATTTGATCTATAAACCAAAAGCAGGACAGCAAGACTCAGCTTTCTGAGTTCAAATTTATTCTTTGTGACTGGACAAATCACCCTTATTGTCTCCCTTTCCTCATCTCTAAAATGAGTTACAGAAGGAAATGTTAACTTAATTGTTTTTATTTATTACAAAGGAGGAAAACATTGTGGCAAGAGGGAGAGAGTGGGTTTGCTGTTATATGCAGAAATTACAAAACAAAAATTCAAGAAAATTTACTTTTAAAAATGATCCAAGGAGCTGAGATTATGAATAGGAAAAGAATTTAATGATCATCTAACCTCTTTCCTACAGAGAAACTGAGGTCTACAGAAAGGGAGTAATTTGCTGAGGGTCACGTAGATTATTCAGGCTTTGAACCCAAGCCCTTTGCCAATAAAACCCCAAATGAAGTCAAGGAGAATTAGATATGACTGAAAACAACAGCAACAAAATGAGCAACCTGAAAGGACAGCTGGCTTATTCCTCCCAGAACTATTAAATGTAGGTGCTTTGTTTTCACTTTAATAAGTCTACATATCCTTCCTTCCATTCAGTGCTAACATTGCTACATGTCTGACCACTGATAAAACTGCTTAGTTTAAAACTTTGAAGACTTCAATTTAATCTAAAACTTTTTTTTGTTACTCAGAAAGAATAGAATTAAGACCAAGAGCATTTTAATGGAATTTGGTAAAATGAAGCAATAATACATCAGCCTAATTAGTCCCACACTATTAAAGGAATTCAAAACATGCAATCCCTGTGTACCAGTAGGGTACTAGTTTTTCCAGGAATAATTCTTCTCCATGAATTCCACTCAAAGCTCTTCTCCTTTTCCCCTCTCTGCTGCATTATGATTTATGAATTAGGGCGGGGGGGCATTCAGATATTTAATTAGCAAGAACCTTCAATATTGAATTTTTTTTCTGTCTCTGTCTTTGTCCCTCTCTGCCATCTGTCTCTGCCCCTCTCTGTCTCTCTGTTTCTCTGTGTGTGTCTCTCTGTAACTATCTGTGTCTCTCTGTGTGTTTGTCTCTCTTTTATATAAATAATCAAATATATATATATATATATATATATATACATATTGTGTATAAAATAATAGCAATGTTGTTAGATAATCAGCTGTGAATGACTTTGTTATTCTCAGCAATACAATGACTATTCTGAAGCACTTATGATAAAAAATGCTATCCATACTCAGAGAAAGAACTGATTGTGCCTGAATATATAGATTGAAGATTTTTTTTAAACTTTTATTTTTTGTAGGTTTTTTTTGAGAGATTAGTCATTCACAGCTGATTATCCAACAACATTGCTATTATTTTATACACAATATGTTTAGCTTTGCTTGAGCTCATGGAGGATTTCCCAGGTTTTCTGAGAACATCCTACTCATCATTTCCCATAGGACTATAATATCAGGATCATAATTTTTAAAGTATAAGAGGTGATCTGGATCCATGACCATCATTTTATTTGTTATGTCATGTGGTCTTAATTAGCATAAGAGACTAAAAAATGAACATTTCACCACCACCACCATCACCACCACCACCACCACTACTACTACTACTACTACTACTACTACTACTACTACTACTACTACTACTACTACCAAAACTGCTTCTACCACTCCTCCTATTACTGGGTTGTTGTAAATTGATTGAATCAAGTAATAGATTTTATTTAGAAATTCTATCTATCTACGAATATCAATCTAGACCTGGAAAGACCATTTAGGAGCTATCATGTCCAATGTAATTTTACAGTGGAGGAAACCAAGGCCTTGAGAAAGTGACTTCCATAGCCAGAAAATAGAAGTACCTCAGATTGAACCTGTCTTTTTCTCAAGACTCCAATTCAGTGGCATTTAAAAAAAATTCTTGGAGTCCACCTTGAAGGGAGGGAAACAATACCCAGAGGAAATTCAAAGCCATACACATGGGACACATGGGACATTCTATTTCAAAATGTGGAGTTAAGGGAGCTCACTGGCAACTCCTCCTTTGGTGAAAAATTTCACAAAGAGAAATCCATTCCTCAACACCCACACCCTAAATCTGATAGGCTTTCCCCTATGAAAATCTCAGTTAGGGGCAATATCAATAGCCAAGTCTCTCTCAAGCCAAACCCTCCTAGGGCTCAGTCCTCAAAGGACCACCTTGAGGACTCAAAACAGATCACTTTCCTTTAGTCCTCCTGCCCAAAAAAAGCAAAAGCCTGAGCCAGTTTTCCTGCTGTTTCACCCTTCATTTGCAACCACAAATCACTTTTTTGTCACTCATAGGGCATTTACTAGTGTGTTGAGAGAAGAAGGTAGCAGGCAATGTAATGCTGCCTCTGCTGAAATAACATGGGTGACAAGGATCGACTACTTTGTTATACAACCCTGGATTTGGATTCAGAAAAAACTGAGTTCAAATCCCACATTAAGTCCCTTACTAGCATGATGCTGATCAAGTCATTTAATATTTCTCTGCCCCACTTTCCACATCCACAAAATGAATATTATAATAAGAAGAACACCTACACAACTGGAATGCAGATAATCAAATGAGAATGTGCATGGGATATGTAAATTTAGGCTTTGTAAACCTAAAGGCACTTTAAAATGTAAATTATTATCACTCTTATGATGATTGCATCTATTTTTTTCTCATCATCTTTGATGGATTCTGATAGAAACAGTTGATTCTGGGGCTAATTGTTATTGTGCTATGATTGTTTTGCTTTAAATCTCAATTGAATCAAATCAATCAGAGGTATTCCAGCTAAGCCAAAAAAAGTCCTGATCAATTTAGAAATCTCTGATGAGCCATTGAAAAAACTGCAAATGACATTTCATGGGACAAGTGTTTGGACTAGTTAAGGAAACTTTTTTTCAATAGAATTCTATTTCCCAAATACATGGAAAGATCATTTTCAATATTCATTTTTGTAGAACTTTACTTTCTAAATTTTCTAAATTTTTCTCTCTCTCTCCCTTATCTTCTCCCTCCTCAAGGCAGCAAGCAATTGGATACAAGTTAAATATGTGCAATGCTTTTAAACATATTTCCATATCTGTCATGTTGTGCAGAAAAATCAGACCAAAAGGGGAAAAACACAAGAAAGAAACAAAGAAACAAATCAAAAGTTGATCAATCTACATTAAGTCCCCACAGTTCTTTCTCTGGATGCAGATGGTATTTTCCATCTCAAGTCCATGGGAATTGCCTTGAATCACCACATTGTTGAAAAGAGCCAAGTCCATCACAATTAACCATCACATAATCTTGTTGTTGCCGTGGGCAATGTTCTTCTGGTTCTGCTCACTTCACTCAGCATCAATTCATGTAGCCTTTCCAGGCTTTTCTGAAATCAAATTATTTATCATTTCATATAGAACAATAATATTCCATCATCTTCATATACTATAACTTATTCAATCATCTGCACCTGATGGGCATCCACTCAATTTCCAGTTCCTATTTACTAAGGAAACTTGACCATGCTATAAGCATCAACCACGAAAGCCAGTTCAGGCCCAAGGGAGATTCAAAAGTTAAATAAACACCACATGACAAAGAAACTGGAGAACTGGGTCTGAAAAGGAACAATTGGAAGTAAGAAGGAAAGTACCTTAACTTCAACCTTGGCCTTCTTTCCACAATTCTACATGAAAAGAAGCCTTTGTCACTTTTATAAGATTTCCCATCCCAGAAGCATCCTTGGAATAGTTTAAAGCAGTAGATTCATTGAAGGGCAAAGACTAATTCAATACAGACTGACACATCTGCCAAAAATCCAGTAGAAAATTGGCCTAACATACCTACCAGAACATCTTGAGGGACTTTTATGAAGTGTATGTTACCTTTTGCTTTAAATGTTTTATAATTGTGAACTTACTTTCCTTTGGACTCCATAAATACATGTGAGAAAATGTCACAAACTCAGGGATGGAAGGCCAATTTTTATTATTGTACCACCTTGGCAAAATTTTTTTCTAAAGACTTTCCAATGTTTGGGTAAATTTTTTTTTCTTTCTAATTTTCTAACTCTTTTGTACTTCAGTCTGACCAACTAAATGATAGAATTAAATTAAACACTTCCTCTAACCCTTCAAGATTACCCTATAAGTCTCTGAGAAGATAGTTATAGTAGCAATAGTTGAGATCTGACTCATCAGAGGGAAGGGAAACTGGAAAAGTTGCCTCAGAACATAAACTACATATAATTCTAGATACCAAGACATATCTTAATAGGTATTTGGTAGATGCTAATTTGCTCCAAAAGAACTTTGGAATCAGTTGGGAGACATGAAAAATACTGACACAGAACTACCCAGCATGGCACACCTGGCCCAAAGTAAGCATTATGCTCTATGAGCAAAGCAGAACTGTAGCTCAAAAAAATATGATGTGTGCAAATTTAGAGACATCTCCATTACAAATGTTCATACAGATGGACTATTTGTGCTCAATCTATGGTAAAGCTTTCTGAGCCAGATTGGTCTTATTAATCACATTGTACCTTGACTCCAACTGGTGATACCATTTTGGTCCTTTTCAAAAATTAAAAGACAATAACCATTTTTATAGCCTCCAATGTTATATTGTACAATTTCTGCCTTTTGCTTGCATCATTTACTTTGATCACTAAGTATAGTCTCATTAGGGTGATCCATCTTTAATTTATGGTGTTAATGACCTGGTTCAACTCACCATCAGAAACTCCTCTGTTTCTGTAAATAATTTATCATGATTCAGCCATATATCTCATGTTTCTTTGTTGTCGTATCAGTGGTGAAATTCAAACAGATTATCACCCATGAAAAACTCTTTGATTTCAATTCTGGAGCTTAGTTTTCCATAGGCTACATCTAGAAGTTGTAGAAGAATCCTTCCAGTTGAATTCAACAAATGCCATATCATCTACCAATTAACAACCTTTAGTCATTTCTTAGTAAAATGATATCGACTTGTTCCAAGAGTGTTTCTGTATGTTTTTAAACTATTTATTATATACTCTAAAAATGTCTATCATTTCTCTTGCTCCTTTTTGATGCCTTAGGATAATAGGGTGGTTAATTACTATCATATGGCTTTTCATCAGGATACTTTATAAACCAATCATTGTGCATTTTGCAGTCCCCAATATATGATGTTTGCTTTATATGTATCCTTCCCATAAGGCTTTGATTTCACGATGCCAGTAAGTCTCTTGACAGAGTCAAAACTCCTTACTAGCTTTTATTAAAATTCAATGTGCATTACCTCAGAAAAAACAAATATTTCTATCACCTTCATACATGAGTTCAATTTCACCTCCAGATTCTAAATTGAAGCATTTAGGCTCTGTTCTTCCTTAATGATAATTAAGAATTTCACATTTATTAAATCAAAGTTACTGTTTTGTTACTTTTTCTTTTTCTTTTTGAACTGGATCTTTTATTTCATCCATTAAGGGAATTCCTGGTATGGAAACTGCCACTATCAATTGAAATCAGAACCAAATATGCAATTTATAGACGTAGAGCATTGCCTGGGACACCAAGAGGTGAGGTGATTTCCCAAAATCATAAAGTGTTTGCTGGAACCTCAGCAGTCAGCTAATTTTAAACATTACACAAAAGGAATGTCCACTGTATAATATATCTGACAAGCAGTCAGCCAACCTCTGCTTAAATATTTCCTTCCAAGGAAAGAGAATGCAGAACTTCTGGAGGAAGCATAATCTCCTTTTGGACAGCTCAATTTGTTAGGAAGTTTTATCTGACATCAGATAAATATCAAGTATATAGGATAAGAACCCAATTGTCTTCACCATCCTAATTGACCTCCTCTCCAGCTTATCAGTGTTCTTAACAGTAGTTAAATAGAACTAAATGTAATACTCCAATATGGCCTGATGAGAGGAAAGTACAGTGAGACTATCACCTCCTTGTTTCTTATAATACATCATCGAATCACATTTTTTATTATATTTGCCAGATCACATTGCTGTTATGTGAAACTATGGTTCACTAAAACACCTTAAATGATATTTATGAAAAGCTCGGTATCTAGCACATAATAAGTGCTAGATAAATACTTATTCCCCTTCCTTTCCCCCCTTTTAAGAACAACTGCTATGGTTCTTAAACCATTCCTTCATAATTCTTGTTTTGGTTCTTTTTTTCTATATCCAAATACAAGATTTCACATTTATCCCTCTTTTATTTCACCTTGTTAGAATCAGTCCAATGCTCTAGTATGTTGAGATTTGCTTTTTTTTTTTTTAATATGAAGTCATCATGCAATGTGTCGTATACCCAACTTTGGCTACCAGCTTTATGTCATCTACATATTTGATAAATATACCAGCTATGACTTTAGCTGAGTCATTGATAAGAATGTAAAACAGAACAGGACCAAGGACAGATCTCTGAGGTACTCCAATGGTGACCTCAGATTTAAACATTAGCCTATCTTCTTTGGGTCTGTCCAGTTATGAGTTCATTTAAATAAATCCAAATTACTGGACATCTCTCATTCTCCACCAGAGAAGTATGAGATACTTTGTCAAAAAAATTTTACCCAAACATTGGCAAAATATACCCATAGCATTCTTTTCTTCCAGTTTAGTTATCTGGTGAAGAAAGGAAATTGGGTTGGCGTGAGCTGCTCTTCTTGATGGAGACAGGCTGATGTTTTGTAATTACTGTTTCCTTTCCTGGATATTCACCAACTCTCTCTTTAATGACTTATTTTAGAATTTCACCAGAAACTTTTTCAAGTTCACTGACCTATATTTTTCTAGCTCTCTTCTCTGTTTTTTGGACAACAAAACTTGTCCTTTAATCTTCAAATAGCTCTTCCATTTTCCATGATCTGATAGATATCACGGATGGTGGTTCAGGATTCAGCTCTCTCGGTAGCCAAGGATGTATGTCATCGGAATCAAGCCAACTCAAATTCATGATGGGCAATTAGGTTCTTGCTTAATTAATTAGGCAATTACGTTGCCTTACTTATCTTGTTTATCACTTTCTCATTAGTCATGTTTGTCCTCAGAGAGCTTAAATTGCATAAAACATAAAATCACATTATCTAAAACTGGTAATATCAAGAATTTTGAGAAGGAGTAAAGCATGGTGGAGGGAGTATGAATTCAAATCCAACTCAGATCCATAAGAGCCAAGGGAGCTCTCTGTGCCTCCTTTTTTTGCATCTGTCAAATGAAAAGTTTGAACCTTTAAGATTCTTTCCAGGCCTAAATTTTTGATCCTATGAAAGGATTACCATTGTGAATGTACAAACAGTTTTGTTTTCAATTTAGAGCACTTTGGGATACTATGGAAGAGAGTTACCAATGGGGAGAGACTATTGCTGCTACTCATTTTTTGTTCTCACAGAGACCAATTAAGCCAGGAAGGTGATCTGTTGACTTGCACCTAATTTGGATTTAAATACAGAACCGTGCAGTCACTCTCTCCTCCAGAATCATCTGAGTCCAGAGATAAGACAAAAGTTAAGAGATTAGTGATGGCCCAGGAAATGGGAGAGAGGAAAGAAATGAAGGATGATGAAGAGATGGTTAAAGAGTGAGGTCAGCTCCATCTGTAAGAGTGTGGAGGAATGTGAAGGAAGATATCTAATGCTGATGGAATCTTCTCTTCAGGAGGTCTGATAAAGGACAGTCTTTTTCTCTTTCCCATGATCCATCCTTCTTGTAGTCCATAAAGGCAGCTGTTTATTCCAAAGGTTTCCTATTCTTTAAAGTTTGTCTTTAAAAAAAAAAAAAAGCTTCTTCTTATAAATTATAAATAAATACAAATGATCATATTTGCTTTGGCTTAAAGGCTTAATCATTGGTTGACATGGAAATGCAAATAAAGGGATCATAGTGGCTGACAAAGAGTGAGACTATAGAGGGACAGAGGTTCGAACCTTCTGTCTAAATTGCTAGACTTCTATCCTGGTTCAGGGATCATGAGATGTATGACAGAGAACCTGTTTTGTTAATAAAGTGAGACGAACCTGGACTTGAAACTTCTTCCATGGTGATGAACTGTCAAGGGTAGATGGTCCCTGATGACTCATGCTACACCTTCTCTTGTTCTGTCACTCCACTCTGTAAGGGTGGAACTCAGACTGGTTAATAGAGGGAAGGATTAAATTGGTGAAAAGAGGAACTGAAGAGTTGGAACAGGCTGATGATGCTCCCATCACTTTCCAAGGTTGAGTGACAGAGACTGGAGTGAGGAACCCTTCCCATTTGTGCAAAAGTTCAATAAGTGAAACTCTGTTGGTGGTGGCTGTGGAGGTGGTGGTGGGAGTGGTGGCTATTGTTTCCTTTGTTCTGCATTAATCTAAACAAAGTTCCAAGCTCTTGTAATCAGGCACTAGTCTACACTGGGAACTTGTAATCCCTATGCAGATTTGCTAATTAGAGTTCACCTACATCTGACATCAGAGACAGGAAATCAATTATGATTGAGCCTGAGCAAGGACCCACACCTACCTGTTAAACCTTGCTTGATTTCTCCATTGCTTCGATAAGCTGTTCCAGTAGATGGGGTGCCCAAGTATAAGGAAAGGCTCTAGCATGGATGGCTTGTCTCCCACCCCTGCCTGGGCTTTCCTGATGGAAAATGCAAGTGGTCCCCAACCACTTCTTTCAGTGGTATAGAAGACAGACCCAAGTGTTGTACTGGGGACAAAAATGCCAGGGCAGAGTGTCCATGCAGGACAAATCACCTTCCTTTCCTACCATGACCATAAGACATAGTGAGCTCTCTGGTTGGAGCTTCTTGTAACCCTGGCCTTTCCCATTAGTCAAAAATACGACTAATAAAGGTTCTTGGATAAGGCACAATTGAGTCTCGGAGATGACTTTCAAATAGAGATAATGGGCGTCCTAGCAGAGAGGAGAAACTGGGAAGGAGATTGTGTCCAGGCCACCAGCACTAGGTAGGTGAGGGTTAATAAAAAAAGGGGGGGAGGAAGATTTGCCAGAGCCCCATTCCACAGATAACAAGTGTCTGAATCAGCTTCCAGAGGAGGGAGAAGCGAGATGGAATGCGGTGCCAGGAGCCAACAGGACACAAGATCTGAGACTAGAAGTGGCACGAAGCTGGTGCAAGGACTGGCAAGCGAGCCAGGAAAATCAGAGGAGAGGCAGGATCATCAGCTGACACTAAGGACTAGGCGCCAGAACGAGCAGGGGCTCCAAAAACTGGACTAATTTAGGAGCCAAGTAATTAGTGATGGCACTGGAGCCAATACAATCCATTGGAGAAAAAAAAAGTGGTTAGGGAATCTGAGGGCTTGGGTTCTAATCTAGCTATTGACACTTAGCATATGTGTGATGGTGGACTACTCAGCTACCTGGGCTTCTATTTACTCATCTGTAAAAAAGAAAGAGAGATAGAGACAGAAACAGAGAGATGGTGACAGAGACAGAGACAGAGAGAGAGAGAAACAAAGACAGAGAGAGAGAGACAGAGACAAAGACAGAGAGACAGAGAGAGATTTGGACAAGATGGCCCCCAGGGTCTCTTCCAGCTCAATTATGTTTCCATCATATTATTTTTTTTATTTTATTTTAGATAAAGGGGAGGTGCCAGATAGTCGGAGGATTGTTGTGAATCATTTTGCTTGAACCCAGAGAATGGACCTAGAAAGGGGAGAGATGTAGCAGAAGCAAATGTAAGCTTCATGAAAGGAAAAAGTTCCCAAGAATTAAAAAGCTAGATAAGCTACCTAGAAGGTTAAAGGGGTCTTCTCCCTGAACATTTTCAGATCAAAGCTGGATGGCTCTGAATGGGTCTGATTGGATGAAATATTTCTCACTATTGAGTCACATGATCCCTGTTTCCAGAGTCGGGAGACTGGACTTTAGACTCTGGGTCCAAAAAGGACCCTAGGAAGTCACATTATGTATAAAGGTGAGACAGGAAGTGATAGGAAGTTAAAGGAAGTGACAGTGGATAGCACTGATGACCATTGGTCAAGGATGGTTATATCCTTTTAGTCTATGCAATGAAAAGGCTTGGGTCTTATTTAACAGTCTGTTACTTCCAGCTGGCCAGGTTCTGGGGGCACATGGCGGGAGTTGAGAGGACTCCCAGCTATGTGTCTGGGCCTCTCCCTGCAGGGACTAAATAAATGCTTTCTTTTTGTACCTGAAGATGTCTCTGATTAGTTAATTTGGGAAAGGAGGTCTCGCATCCACCCCACATAGCTCTTTGTGAGCATGGATGCTCTTGTGGGGGTTCTTTTTCCAGACATATGGGGGGCTTGTAGCCTCCAAGGTACCATCAACTCTGAATTTCTAGGACACTGATTCAGCTGTGCTAGAATGTGGGGGCAGACCCTTAGCCCCCAACAAGCACTGGTGAAGCACAATCAATCAGAGGGACCCAGTAAGTGGGTGTAGAGAGGCTGAGGACACTGAACATCTGGAGGCTGGGGGATCCTGGGCTTAGGACTAGAAGGAACTTTAGAGGTTTTGTAATCCAAATCCCACAATCTATATATGAGAAACCGAGGCTCACAGGGCTAAATAACTGCCTGAGGTCACTTAGGTAGTAAGTACCAAAGCCGGAATTCAAATTCATGTTCTAAATCCAGCCTCATTAGACAGATCTGAGGATAGAAGAGACTTAAGAGACCAAGACATCCTGAGCCTCAGGAAGATACAGCGATTAGCCCAAAGTCACATGAATAGAAATCATAGGCAGGATTTGGCTCAGCTAGGGGGTGCAGTGAGTGGATAGCCCACTGGCCCCATCTTCCTGGATGCAAATCTAGCCTCGGACATTTACAAGCTGTGTAACCCTGAACAAGTCACTTCACCCCATTTGCTTCAGTTTCCCCATATGTAAAACGAGCTGGAAAAGGAAACAACAAACCATTCCAGTGTCTTTGCCAAGAAAACCCTGTGAACAAAGTTTATGGGGTCACATAGGGTTGGACATGACGGAATAACAGCACTGATTCTAGGACAGGGGTGAGCTAGGCTTTAGAAACATTCAAGGAGTCCACTCACTGACCCCAAAAGGTCCATGGAAAGATTTCAATGGCTCTGTGTGCTTAGATGGAAAATATTTAAAATACAATTCTTTGAAAGGGTCTATAAGGCTTCCCCAAATGGCTTAAAAGGTCTCCGGCACAAAAACAGTTAAGAACCTCGGTGTTATTTATTGGTGGATCTTTCCACTAAGTCACCCAGTGGCCTTCTTGAGGCATTAGGACCAGAATGCATCAAGAGTGGGCTGAACTAAAGACAATCTTTGCCTAGATCTTTCCCCAGCGTTGCCTAGAGCTAACCCTGGAGAGGGACACCGAGAAATGACATTTCCAGGAACTCCTTAGGATTTGCTAATCCTGGGCTTTGTCTCTGACATTCAGGAAAATGTGCACCAGTCGGCTGCCTCTTAAAGGAAAGGAAATTTTTTTTTTCTCCACTCCAAAAAGCTATTTTTCATTAAAACCAGATATTCTCTTAAGTGATATTCATAATGACCTGGCCAGAAAAAATATATTGCCAAATTCCTTTCTCAATATGGTAGTGTGAAATTTTTTCTAATTTTCACAGAAAGCATGATTCCAGGCTGAGAATTACTCAGCAAATCTGCCTTTTGGTTCACTGTCTCCTTTCCGCTGTGGCCCTAAATTTCAAAGTATAGTACCATGAAAAAAAAAAAAAAAAAAAATGACAGAGCCATGGCAGCTCTAAGCTTAAAATGAACAGACTTTCTGATTTATCCTAATTAGCCCCGATTTTGGTGTTCCCAAGGCAGAGATTATTTTTCCAACTTCTCTAGTACAACACATGCTCTAGAGAGTCCCTCTCCGTATCCACTCCTGCTGGCAGGGAAGGGCATCAGATAAAGCCTCCATTTCCTCAGAGCTCTATCCCCAGAGCATGGCTATGTATTGCTCTAGGTCAAAAGCCCCCACCAGGGCGCCTCCCCTTGTTATTGTTTGATATATGTTAGTCATCTAGATACTTTAGCTTTTACAAGGGGTTGGTTAGGAAGTTGTACAGTAAGAACAATTATTACAAAACGTTCTTCTCTCCTTAATATGACATAACTGTTCACAAGTACATGGAGCCCATGGAAAAGTGGGTTTACACTTACTGAACACATAAGACAAAGGGGTAAATTCCAGTGGGGGATTCTGGGTGGTCCTTTTGCCCTTTGATGCAATATTTATGAAATTCTCCTCAGTTGCACTGTAGTATTTTTCTGGGGTTCTGGATTCTGGATTTTAGTTTTCTACAAAGTTGACTGACTCTGTGTGTATGTGTGTATGTGTGTGTGTGTGTGTGTGTGTGTGTGTGTGTGTGTTAGTGCTGGACTTGCAGTCAAGAAGACTTGAGTTCAAATCATCCTCACTCGAGATGCAGCATTGTCTCCACTGTGCCATCAATAGTTCTCACCATCATGGAGAGAATGCTGGCTCTGCAGTCAGGAAATCCTAGTTCAAATCTTACCTCAGATACTTGCTGTGTGAGTGTGGACAAGACCTCAGTTTGTTTGGTTTTTTTTACCTGAAATATGAAGAACCTCTCAGGTCCTTCCCTTCTCCTACAAAAAATAAGTGACCTTGAGCCCTACTGCCCATAGATTCTGTCTCTCTGTCTCTGTCTCTGTCTCTTTCTTTGTCTCTGTCTCTGTCTCTGTCTTTCTCTGATTTTTTCTGTCTCCATCTCTCTGATTCTGTCTCTGTCCCTGTCTTTGTCTCTATCTCTGTTACTCTTTCTGTGTCTCTATGTCTCTTTCTCTCTGATTCTGTCTCTCTGTCTCTGCCTCTTCATCTCTATCTCTGTCTTTTTGTCTTTGTCTCTGTTGCTCTCTCTGTCTCTCTCTGACTCTGTCTTTGTCTCTCAATCTCTGCCTGTTTCTTCCCCTCACTCTGTGAGAACACAGATGTACCTGTGTATGTCTCACCACCAAACCTGAGTCCCTGAATATGTTACCCAGTATTTTCCCATAGTGCACCAGGAACGCAAATGGCTAATTTCATGTTTTCCTAAGCCCTGAACCAGGTCTTTGCACACTGTGGCCAAGTTCATAGAACAAAGGATCACTCAAACCATATTTAGTAACCGCCTACTATCTACCAGGCACAGGAGATACAAACAAAAACAGAAACAGCATCTGTCTTTAAGAAGCTTACATTCCATCAGAGATTTACAGTTGAAAAATACCTTACCAGACATCAAGTCCATTTTTTTTTTCATTTTGTAGAAAGTGAGGAACAGAGAAACTAAGGGATTTGGTCACACAAGTAGTGATAGGGCTAGGATTTGAACCCAGATCCTTTGGCTCCATGCAGAATAAAAATGCCTAGGTTTGGAGTCAGAGGACCTAGATTGAAATTTTAACTCTGCTACTTAATTCCTTTGTAAATGAGGGCAAACCACTTCATCTTCCTGGGCTTCAGGTTCCTAATTTTTAAGAAAATGATTTTACTAAATGCTCTCCAAGGTTCTGTGGTCTACTTGTGTGACCTTGGACAAGTCACTTAACTTCCTCAAGCCTCAGTTTACCCTCTGTAAAACTGGACAAGATGACCTCTTCACCTTCCTAGCATCCCAGGCTTCCAATCGGTTTCTTTCCCTTAGACCACACACCCTCCAGCATTGTGTAAGATCGAATCACAAGTTCCTTGAATAGGAAGGGTTGCATTAGGAAGGAAGTGGATCTGGGGTAACATGGGAGTCAAAGATTTAAATATCCAGCATATCCAATATCAATATCAATATTCAAGCCTCATAAATCCCTTCCTGCTGATACAGGTGGTTATAAGAAAAGATGGTTTATCTTGCAGAGTGGCCACAAATTTCTACAGAATTAATTTAAAATTGATGGCCACCTCAGTTCCCTTTGTACATCTCTGGACAAAATCATTTCATCAACGGGGATTAGAGACATTACCACTGTTCTCACTCAGTGGAGGGAGTTGGGAACCGACTGTCTTCTTTGGCCACAAGCCCTTGATGTGCTCCCACTGGTTATTTTGTTTAACTCTACTCTTTACTCCTCATACTTCTGCAATTTCTGACCCCCTTTCACTGCTCACCCAATTGGTTTCCTTCTCCCCTAATAAGCATTTCCATAGCAACCATCTCATCCTTCCAAAGGCTGAGAGAACATCTTCAGACACACACATGGCCCCAGATCCTGCCAAGGATGACCAGCTGATGGACCGTTTCCTCCATTCGGAGATCTCTTCCCACGCTAGAAGCCTGGTGGTTTAGGCTCCAAGAATAATGCCATTTTTAAGGCTTGGGGATTTTCTCTACTGCCTCCTCTGAACTTCCAAAGGTCAGTGAGCAAAGACGTTGTTGTTTTACCCTTTTGGAATAATACTCAGTAGGACATCTCTGGCTGGGAAAGCTTTGTTTAACTGGAACATTGACTCCTGGAGTCAAGAGCCAAAGTTTACATGGAAGAGAAGTCATTTCCAGTGAGCTACAAGCCAATGAACAAGGTCAACATCAGCCTAAGTTCATTCATCGCACAAGTCTCAATTATGTACTTTCTCCATACAATTAATGCCCTGTGCTGGGTTCTGAGCAAGATAGTAAGATAATTAAGACATATTATCTGTCCTCAAGGAGCTTCCAGTCCAGTGGTGGGAAAAGAATCTAGTAGTGAATCTATGGTAAAACACTATCGATCATAACTACTACTGCCCCTTGTCCCACCACTCCACATTCTTGGCTAGTTCTCAAAAGGTCTTGAAACATAGTTGAGTTTATTTGTTTTTGTTTTGGGCCAATGAATACAACTTTAATGTCTTGTAAAATTGTATAACATATTACTAAAGGGATAGTTAATGAATAAAAGAAAAAATATATTTGAGTCTTAATTGGTTCAGAAAACTGAGCATTTGGGCCATTGGTATCATTTGTTGGTTGCCCAAATACAAAAAGCCAGAAAATGAAGAGAAGAAAAAACTTCTCCCTGATGTTTGTCCATTAAAAACAATTCAGTTTGAGGAGTCCTGATCAGATAAATCAATATATTGACCACTGTGAAATCATTCCCCTGTTATTGCCAAGTGTACTTCCTTTTCTTGACTGTTAGATGGACCTAGAGCATCTTATTTCCTCCCCTTCTCAAACATAAACCAGCAGAGGACTAGCCTGGTCCTTGCTACAGAGTCCCATTTTACCACTCACATTCTACCTGTCCCCTGCCTGGACCTGCCAGAGTAGGAGGGAACCATTGTTCCATCCCGTTCCTCCCACCAGTCCCTAGCCTGAAGTTGCTAAACCTCTCCCATTCCCCCACATTCTCCTTTCCAGCTTCCCAGTGCTAACTCACTGGGAGGTGATTCATCTGAGGTTGAACCTCTTAGGGCACTGATAATCTAAACTAATTTCTCAATAACTAACAAACTCCCATCAGGTCCTTCCCGGGGATTCTGAATCCCTGTTTATTATTATTCAAACCTTAGTTCTCTCCCTCTCAATCCAACTCCATCCTATTCTAAAGCTGACCTCTCCTTCTACTGGAATGCCTGCTAATGGTACAAATTTATTTTCATCTTAAATATTTTTCTCTTACTCCTATCACTGAAACACTGTCTCTGTCTCTCTCTATGCGAATCTCTCTCTCTCTCGTTCTGTCTTTCTCACTCACTGTCTTTCTGTGTCTCTCTCTGCCTCTTGGTCTCTGTCTCTCTCCGTTCTGTCTTCCTCTACTTTCTGTTTCCTCTCTCCCTCTCTCTTTCTATCTGTTGTCTCTTTCTTTTCCCCCTTCTCTCCCTCTCTTACTCTTTTTCTCCCTTCCTCCCTCCCTCTCCCTTTCTTTCTCTGTCTCTGTCTCTCTCTGTTTTCTGTCTCCTTTTCTCTTTCTCTATTGTCTCTTTCTCCTTTTCTCTTTCCCTCCCTCCCTTTCTCCCTCTTTCTCTGTTTCTGTTTCTCTCTATATCTCTCTTTGATTTTTCTTTCTGTCATTGTCTGTCTGTCTATGCCTCTGTCTGTGTCCTCTCTCTCCCTTCCTTCTCCCCCCTCTCTCTACCCTTTATTCCTCCTGCCCTCACATTCTCTGAAATCCAATTCCATTGCCCTAGCTTTACCTTGCACAAGACTCCATCTTTTATCTCTGGGCAGTTTAATTGGCTGTTCCCCATGCCTGGAATTTTCCCCTCATTTCTGCCTTCTGACTTCCCTGAATTCCTTAGGGTCTGAGTTAAAACCCCACCTTCTATAAGAAGCTTTCCTTGTTCCTGCTTCATACTAACACATTCTCATGGGTGAGATCCCCCGGTTATCTTATCTCTTGTTCTGCATAGTTTGCAGGTTAGACTTTGAGCTCCCTCAGAGCAGAGATTGGTGTTTGTCTTTTTTTGGATCCCTAGTACTTAACACAATACCTGCCACATAGTAGATAACATTGACACATGTTGCTTATTATCTGCCTCACTAAATGAAAATCATTATCTTTCTTCCCCAAATCTGCTTCTTCTTCTAACTTCTTGATTTCAGTGATGAGCCAATCTCATGGGAAGAGTAAGACAACTGATAAATGACCTACATACTCCACTGGGAGTATATGAAGAGCCAGGATCTATATGTACAAAAATATTTATAGCAGCTCTCTTCTCAGGGCAAAAAAAAATGGAAATTGAGGGGATGGCTAATAATTGGGAAAGCATAAATAAATTGTGATATGTGATTATGATGGACAGTCATTATTCTATGGGAAATGATGAGCAGGATGCTCTCAGAAAAAGCCATGTACTCAAGCAAAGTGAAATGTACTATATGCAAAGTAATAGCAATATTCTGAGATGATCAGTTGTAAATGACTTTGCTATTCTCAGCAGAATAATGATCCATGACTATTCTGAAGGATTTATGATAAAAAAAAAAATACTATCCATATCCAGAAAAGGAACTGATTGTATCTGAACACAAACTGAAGTATACTTTCTGTCCCTCTTTAGATTGTTTTTCTTGAGGGTTTCTTTTTAAGGTGAGAGGTCTATGTTTTTGTTTTTGTTTTTTTTCACGACATGAGTTTAATGGAAATGTTTTACATAATTTCACATGTGGTTTTGTAATGGGGGTTGGGGATGGGGATAAGGGAAAGAATCTGCACTTCAAAAGATTTTTTAAAACAAAAGTAAAAAATAAGTTTAAATGTAATTGGGGGAAATATTAAACAAATTAAAAAGAAAAGAGTCAGTAGATCATGAACTCATAAGGGCAAAGATTTTCTTTTTTATTGCATCCCCAATTTTTAAAAAAGAGTGACTGTCACACAGTAGGTGTTTTAAAATGCTTATTGACTTCTTGTTGACTTATTGGACAGCATTCCTATTATGAAATGTTATATGAGACAGAATTGAACATAGAAGAGAAAAAGAAGGACATAGAGTCAGGAATACTTGGTTTGAATGTCACACACTGGCTTGGGATCCTAGGAAGATCACTTAACATTTTAATGTAACTACCTAAAGAGCACAGCTTGCAGAAAAGGTATTGATCTCAAATTTGGAGAAATGTCTCAATGGGAGCACCCTATAGTAAAGAAATTATAAACCTGGTCAAAACAAAAACATGATGTAAAAATAATATATTAAGGAAACAATTAAGTAACGAAGAAACCTTGATCAGAAGGATTTATTAGCCACCACTGACTTCTATGCTGCTTAAGGAGTACGTGTGATAAATTTTTGCCCCTTCTATATTTCCCCGCCTTAGGACATAGACAGGTCACCCTGCCCTAGTTACAGCTCTGTTCAGCATGCAAGCAATAAATCACACTATGTGCATCAAACTATTAGCCAAAGGAAAAGCATGTGTGTAACAAAACACTGCCCACTTCAAAATGCAAGAAAACCCAGCACTACCCACTAATGAATTGTCTACAGCAGCATGAGACAGAACATACTATAATACATCTTGTTGGAATCTGTAGGGACCACATACAGTAGTGAAGAGTACTCTGCATTCCCATTCAGAACTGGGTTCAAATGTGCTATTTAGGGTCATACACGATCTTCGGCAAGTCACTTCCCCATCCAAAGCCCATTTCTTCAATGGAAAAGTGGGATGATCCTCTTTGTACTCAACCCAATAAAGATTTTCTGAGAAAAGCAATTTGTAAGTCTTAGCACGCTACAGAAATTGCCCCTGCGTTTATTAGAGGGGTCATCTACATGGAAGCTTAAGAGCATCTGCCCTCAATCATGGGAGTCCAGAGTGCAAATATATTCCACATGAGGCATGACATGGGTTGCCTGGCTCCATTCTTTGTAGACTATTGTAGGAAACTAAGAGTGACCATGAAGGAATTAAGCAAACAGGCTGTGGTGATGATGGCCCAGTGCCCGCATACCATTTTCAGTGACTTGGCGACTCCAAGACTGAACTGTTCTCAGACAATGGGAGTCATCAATGGGACCCACAGATCAAGGGCTCTGTTTACTTGGGTCTTCCCACAAAAGAGTCCTAGAAACAACAAATTGTCCTTGCAAATGGAAATGAGTAAAGGCTATAGAGGCAAATTTCATCTTGAAGTAGATTTTTTTTTAAAAATTGAACCATTAATGCTGTCCAAAAGCAGAATGTACTGGCTGTCTCTGGAAGGTGTGAATTACCTCTCACCCAAAATCTTCAAAAAAAAGTCTAGAATATCACTTTTTGTATGAATAAATGAAAAATATTTATGTAGGATTTTCTTGTGATAAGTACTACTAAACAATAAAGATGCAAGTCAAAAAGGGAGAGAGCTCCTGCTCTCAAGAAGCTCCTATTCTAAGAGGGGAGATGACTCATCAAGAAGGTTTCAGCTGCAAGTTATGAAAAAAAATCCAGTGGTTTTTATGATAGTGGGAAAATGGGAAAGGAAGGGAATAAGCATTTATACAGTATCTCCATACTAAGGGTCTACAAACAGTATGTCATTTAATCCTTGTAACAACCTTGTATAGTTGGTGTTATTATCCTATACATTTTACAGATGAAAAAACTGAGGCAAATTGATTTCCTCTGGGTTATATAACTAGTAAGTATCTGAGGCTAGATTTGAACTCACATCTTCTTGACTCTATTCCTCCCTCTATATTCACTGTATCACCAAACAGCCTCAAGTCAGATGATAATGTCTCTTTAAGATATCATTTCCACTGATAAATTATATATATTCTAATGCTGAACCATTTAATGGTGTCAAGGATTTTTTTTCTGAGTCTTCAACAGTCATGTCTTATGTAGTTTACAGGAGCAGGTACCTTAGCACTTGATAGCTGGCACATAGTAGGTGCTTAATAGATGCTTACTGACTTCTTGTTTGATTAAACCGCATTCGTATTGTGAAATTACTTAGGTGAAAGACAGATTGACATAGAGAATAAAGAGAAAGCCTTAGTGTAAGGGAAATTTGTGTTCCAAGACAGACCCACCAGATTCTGGTGTGTGACCCTAGAATAAGTTATTTTCCAAGTAATGGTTGCATTGGACACAATGTCGAGTCCCTTCCGAATATGAGATCATAACATTGAGGATAGAATAGTACCATGGAGTAGCTACAGCACACAAAAATATGGTGGCACAGCGTCATTTAAAGAAAGGAGCAAATGCAATCCTTGTGGCATCTAAAAAAAAAAAAAAGGAGAAAAAAATCATCCAAACAATCAATACATCAAAAAATATTACTTCATTCAATGTTCCACATCTGTTAACCCTTTACCTTTGGAAAGAAGTGGGAGGATATCTACTTCAGTGTCAACTTGTTCTTTATGATCATGAAACATTTATTTTTTTTATCACTTTGTCATTGCTCTTTCCATTTACATTGTAGTAGGCACTGAAAATAATGTTTTCCTGTCTTTGCTTACTTCATCTTGCATCCCTTCATAGAAGTATTCCCATGCTTCTTTGCAATCATCAATTCATTGTTTCCTGTGGCATATGACATTTGTTTACATTCATGCTACTAGGCAAAGTGCTGCTGTAATTATATTAAAGTATAGCTTCCCCCAAAAAATGTTCCTTTAGGGCAAATGTCTGGCAATTAAATCTGTTGATCAAAGAGTATGGACTCTTTAGCTATTTAATTCAGAGAAATCCAAACTGTTTTTCAACTACTGCTAAAATCTCTTAGGAAGCTATTATTTAAGTAATGTGGCTCTATTGACTAGATATTTATATTTCACTAAGCATTTGGCCTCATTCTCTTGTTGATGATCATCTTCTCTGTACTAGATTATATGCTAAAATATCATCCCTTGTGATTAGAGGTCTAATAGAAGGTCCACAGACATCTAGACCTTTATCTTCATGTTGAGATAAAAAATAAAAGTCAAAAAAATGAACACAAATAGGCTGCCCAAACTTGGGTTCAGGCCTGTCTAGGCAGTACATATGCTTTAGATGCCATGTGGTCATTGCCACATGAAAGAGGAAGCCGATCCTTCTTGACCTTTCATATCAAGTGGCTTGAAATAGTACCAGCATGGTTTGAAGCTGGAAGGGAAGTGAACACTTTGGAGATGATTAAAAGCGACTTTTAAAAAATCCATTAAGTCATTGACTCTCCAGTCTCAGTCAATAAGAGGATTTTTTATTATCTCAAAAAGTCCCCAAAGTTTCCATTTGTTCAACTGAAGCACAGAAAGCACATTTCCCAGGTCCATAATTATAAATCCACATATCAACTCAAGCCCTGTTATAATTTTTAAATGCCCTTCAGTGTGTCCGAATCCTAAATGGACAAAGCATATTTCAAAACATAATTCTCAATCCAAACTGTGATATAAACAAATAGAGGTCAAAATATGGACTATGTGTATACTTTTTCACTATATCATAAATATTTATTCAAAGCACCAAGGGGTTCTTGTTTTCTGCCACATATCTTTGAAGATTTTTTTTTTCCTGGTCAAGAGCTACAATGACCTGTAAACATGTTCGATTTCAAAGCAACATTGGCCAGCATGGAAACACGTGGCTGCCATTTGGAAACTTTGGATCTGAAACCCTCCATTTCCCTTGAAGAACAGACTAGATTTCCAGACTAGACAAAGCAGATGGTCTAAGAGAATTTCTTGTCCAACCAGTTTAACTCTGTTTCTTATAGGGAAGATTTTCCCAACTGGTCAAGCATGAACAGCTAGAGACTGATCTTCATGGATGAGCTAGCTTGGCCATATACATCTCCGGAAAGTTCTTCACCAACTAAGACTACCAGAACCTCAGGTCCACAGGACATAAGGCCAGTGATCTTTCTATTCAGTAGAAAGAAAGAGAGAAGTCTCTTCTGCCCCATACATAGTAGGCCCTCAATAACCAATTTATTGATTAAATGATGACCTCCATCTTATAGGCTGTGTCAGTAGTATTTGCATATAGAACTAAAGATCTCTGCAAGCTGTCAGCTACTTGTGGGCAGGAAATCTGTCCCATACATCTTTGTATTCTCTGCAGCACTAAGTACCAAGCTTTGCTTGTAGCAGCTGCTTAATTAATGATTGATCCTTCAGAGACCAAATTCCCCTCAATTCTACTACCAAATCCACCCCCCTATTGAGTTCACTGTATCATCTGCATAAAAGTGACAGCTGAAGCTTTAGGAATGGATGAGATTACAGAGGCAAAAATGTGTAGAGAGATTAGAGGGATATAATAGGTAATGTCATACACTGGAGAAATGAAAAAAAGACATATTTTTACAATTACGGGCAAAGGAAGAATTCTTCACTACGCCAGCGGTAAGGACAATCATAAAAGACAAAACGGGCAATTTTAGTCACATAAAATTGGAGAGCACTGTGTAAACAAAATCAAAAAAGTTAGAATCAGAGGGGAACAATTAACTAGGAAAACTCTTTACCACAAATTTATCTGATAAAAGGAAATTGATACAAGGATATAATAACAAAAACAAGCCTCAATTAGATAAATGGTTAAAGAAGATGAATAATCACTTAGGAGTAGGGGAAAGAATGCAAGCTATCAGCAACTATGTGGGAAAATGTTCCAAATCATTAATCTTAAAATAAATGAAAATTAAAACAACTCTGAGATTTCCCTTCATTCTCATCCATTAGCAAAGATGACAAAAGATAAAAATAGCAATCGTTGGAGGGAATGTCAGAGAATGGGCACACTGTTACTTGGTTAGTGGAGCTGCGAATTATTCCAACCATTTTGGAAATACATTTTAGAACTGTATTTAAAACATCACCCAAAACTGGAATGAAATCAAAAATATTGTTGGAATCCTAGTGTCAACTCACCTTGAAACAAGGTGAAAACTCAAGAGTGATGTCAGAATCCTGGTGTTAACTCAATAGAATTGATACAGTGCTTATTGGTTCACATCTTAGAGTGAATCCTTACCTTGTTTCAAGTTGAGTTGACATTGGGATTCCAACATCTCAGGCATATTATTCTATAGAGGTCAAAGAAAGAAGAAAGCTGGAGTTATTTTGGCAGCAAATATTAGAAATAAAGTACCCCATCAGTTGGTAAATATTTGAACAAAGTAAGTCATTTTGAAAATGTGGGATGTTATTATTCTATAAAAAATAATGAAAAGGACAAGTTGAGAGATCCAGGAAAATATGAATTGTTGCAAACTTGACTGAGCATAAGAACGAGCACAAGTTTTACAATGAATACAATCATGTAAAACAAATCAAAATTTAAAGCCTTAAAATCTTTGATCAATAATGATTCCAGAAGACTGATGATAAAACATGTATCACATCTTTTAGAAGAGAAGTGCTAGAGTAGAAATGGAGAATAAGAGAGACATTTTTCAGAAACTGTGGGTTGGGTTGTTTTGTTTTGTTTTTGCATGATAATTTTTATTTGTTGCAAGGAAAGACTTTTCGGGAGGAGGATAGTTTTGAATGAAATGCAGAGATAGTGATAGTAATAAGAATTTAAAAAGTCAATATTTATAATATTTAGAAAATAGAAGAAGGAAATTCAGAGGGAGTCATGGGAAGGTGGGGAAGTACTAATGCTATTGTGTTTAATATAATCTATACTTTTAAAATGATTAACATAATAAAAATTTTATTGCAGTTCTCTTTTTCTGTTCTTTGAATAATGAAATTTTTAAAGCTAATAATTCAAAGAAAAATTATATTATAAAAAGATGAGTTTGAAAGATTCAGAGGAATCTAGTGATTTGTATGAATTTAAGTGAGTAGAACCAGAAGAATGTTTTACTTAAAAACCATAATAATGTAAAAGTAAAACAACATCAAAGGACCTCAGTCCTTTGAGCAACATAATCATCAAACATGATTTCAAAGGACAAGGGTGAACCAGGTTTCCCACCTCTTGGCAGAGAGGTGATGGACAAGAAGCACAGATGGAGGCAGACATTTTCATACACGTCCAATGTGTTTTATTGGACTATGAATTTTTTGCAAGAAAGCACTTCTGTTTTTTGAAAGGAGAGAATTGCTTGTCAATGAAAGTGATAACACAGTAAACCAAATTAGAGAAGCCTGGGGGAAATTTCCTATCAGGTCTAGGAACAGGGAAAAAACTCCATGACCAGACAAGGAACACAGAAATCATGGTAAATAAAATAGATTGTTTTTATTACATACAATTTCAAAAGACTTTGCACAAATAAATCTAAGAAAGCTAAAATTAAAAGAGAAACAATTAAATGGAAAAGTCTCATTTTCAAGATATATAGATATATATGTGTATATGTGACACACACATACACACACTTTTATATAAACTTAAGAATAAAAGCCATTCCCCAGTTAATAAATGGTCTAGAGATATATACAATGGCTCTCAAAAGAAAAAAAACTGAGGCTATCTGTAATAACATTTCAAATTTTTCCAGTTGTCATACAGTTGTTTTTCAGTCATGTCTAACTCTGTGACCCATTTGGGAATTTCTTGGCAAACAGACTGGAATAATTGTCCATTTCCTTCTCCAGCTCATTTTGCAGGTAAGGATATTGAGGCAAACAGGGTTAGGTGATTTGCCCATACTCACACAACTTATTAGTGTGACCCTGTAAGGTCATCTTTGAACTCAAAAAGTTGTCTTCCTGACATTCTATTCACTATACCAACTAGCTGTTCTTTTAACATGTTCTAGATCCTACTAATTAGAAAAATTAAAGCAATTCTGAAATTCCATCTCATACACAACAAATTGGCAAAGATGCTGTAACCACTTTCTGAGAGGAAATAACGTAAATATTTAAGACTCAGTGAGCTCCTGGATAATGGAAGTGGGTGCTAACCAGACATAAAGCCAACACCTTAACTTCATTAAAGTCATTACTTTATTCACCCTTGACCAGAAAGTACCAGCAATTTAAGGAACAAGTGTTTTGTTTAAAGAATAAAAACTGTTTATTGAACTTTTCCCTGAGCTCTGCAACCACAATTTACCTGATGGCATGGCTCTAACATTTGTTTAGAAATACTATGAATTATGAATGGAAATAGCTTGTGTCAGAGAGAGATTTTTCAAAGCCATGGAAAATCCTGCCCTTTTTTTGTATTTCTCTCTTAGTAGGAATGCTTAGGACTAGACTGATGCAATTAATAAATTCATCTCTGGAAGGATTGTACCTAAATTCAGAGAGCAAACTTTTTCCTGCCACGTTCCCATGCCCAAAGTTGTAATCACCTTTGGTCTATCTCATTCCCCTTTTTCTCTTAAATATTGCCAGTCACCAATTCCTTTCAGACTCACCTTCCTTTTTTGCATCTGACTTTCACCAATCTCATCACCTCATGCTGGACATAGAGCTTTAGTCTCCCCAATTTCAGCCTTTCCTTTCTCTCATATCATTGCCATTTTCCATCATTTTTTTTAAAGATGAAGCCATTCCCTGACTCAGAAACCTTCAATAGGTCCTCATTTCCTACAATAACCAACATAAATTATTTTCTTGTTTCCTTATAACTCCCAGAACTTGGTCAGAACTAATGGTTGAAGTGTTCCTTCCCTGAGAGTCTCTTTCTATGGGAATTAGAACCTTACTCCTGACTTCTGCTCCCAACAGATGATCTGGGGGGTAGCTCCCCACATAGCACCTTTGGAAGGCAAAGCCAGACAGCCTGCAGATCCTAAGGGTTGGAAATGCCAGTGGTGCCATCGGAGGGAGATGTACGCAGCAGGAGGAGCCATCTCTCACCTCCAGGTTTAAACATCCTCTGTTTCTTCCTACTACCCTTATACTCAACGTCAAGGACATACACTAATCCTCTGGAAACTCTAACTTAGAAATTACTTTCTAATGTGAGTAGGATCTAAACAACCACATTACTGAATAATCATTTAACCATTATATAGCCTTTGGTTGCATGGCTCAGGTGCTGTCTTTCATAAATTTGTACTAGAAGAACGCAGCATGACACCTGTTAATTATCCAGCAAAGGTGCTTAGTTGGCGGAGTGTCATATTTGAGTTGCCCACTAGGTGGCTCCCAACTTGATCACTAGCACAGTTATCTGTTACTATCTATTGTATGTTTGAGGAGGAGTCCTTCCCTAAGAGGCTTCTGTCTCCCTGATGGTCACAGAAGATTAATCATACAAACGCCCAGGCTGTTCTTCTCCACACACAGCCAAGTCCATGTGGTAGATGATATGGCAAACACCTGTCTGGAGACATTGGCGTCCAACTATAATCTAAGCCCTTCTCCCTTGTCTTACCTAAATGTTCAATAGATTGGATGGAATCCCAGACATACACACCTGTAATTTGTAGAAAAGAATGGATAAAAGAGGTATGACCTCCCCAATCAAAGGACGTGGACTAAAGCTACAAAGCAACCCCACCCCAAGTTCGCCAGTCATGAGATTCATGACAAGGAATTCCTGGAACTCTTAGAAGTTCAAGAACTAAGATTTTAGGTAGGGAGCTAAAAAAGTATCCAAGGCAATCCCAATGGACTTTGGACAGAAAATACCATCTGCATATAGAAAAAGAACTATGGAGATTGAATGTTTTTTTATTTTCTCTCCCATAGTTTTTTCCCTTTTGTTCTGATTTTTTTCTCCCAACATGATTCATAAAGCAATGTGTATTAAAATAAATATATTTTTTAAAGTATATATTTTAAATAGTATTATTTAGCCTCTCTGACAACATTTGTTCAAAACTCCAGGTAAATCAGGGAGAAGTAGTCACCATCTCTAGCTGGGAACAGAAATTGCTTTTCTGATTTCTCTTTTCTTTAATTATCTCCTTGGATGTAGGGGGGAGGGGAATGAGAGGGGTCACTGGGTAAGAAACCATCTGAGTATAATAAAATGAGGTTCCTAGAGCAGAGTACATTATTTCATGTATGACCTGACCAGAGGGAAAAAAGGATGAACTATAACCTCTTTCCTTCAAGTTAATGCAACCCAAGTAACCTTAGTATTTTTTGGCTGCCATATCACATTGTCGACTATGAGCTGGTAGTCCATTTATTTCTCATAGAACCATATTCACATCTTATAGAATTTTACTGTTTGTTTACTGATGAATAAGGAGAAAAAACAAGAAGCTCAGTAGCTGAATGGATAGCATAGTGACCCTATAAAAAAGGGTGGGCAGCAGTATGGGTAGACAGAAAGGAGGGAGAATGAGAGAAGAATCTCATTTTAGAAATGGAAAGGAAAGAGACATCCAACTCTCACAAAAACAAACAATGGAATGTATTTCTGATACCAGGAAACATTTCAGAAACTGGCAAAATCTCATTCTGTTTTTTCCCCTTTGCTCTCCTTTGCTGAAGTAAGTCAGGATTTGTTTTTAGCTGAATCAAATTTATAGTAATTTCAATAAAGGGAGGTGAGTTATGATAGGAGAGGGAAAGAAGATCTCAGTTGCAAATAATTCTGTTTCTATCTCCTTGCCCTTTAGAGAACAACATGGGACCACCATGGGCTAGGATCAACAACAAAACTAACCAACTGCTTTCTGGGAAGTCAGAAACCATGACCACTGACACCAACTGCTCCTCCTCCATCTCCTTTGTTGTCTATTCATATTTCTTCTGCCCTTCAAATACGAGAGTTGCCTGGGACTCTGTGTTCTGCTTACTTCAATTCTATTTCTTCATTTCTTTTCATAATTTCAGCCATTCCCATGGCTTTAATTATCACTTCTTTACAGATCACTGCTAAATCTACATGTCCAACCCTAATCTTGCTCTAGCACTTGGGTCTCATATTTCCAGATCTTTGTTAGATATTTCTATTTGGTGTCCTACTGACCTTTCAAATTTCATATACCCAAAATGAACTCATCTTCTCTCCCAAATCTATCCTTTCCTGTAATTTCTCTATTATGAATGGTACCATCATCCTCCCAGTCACCTAGATCCTCCTAAATCCCCCAATTCATTCAGTTGTCATGTATTACTTATTTTATTAATTCAATATCATAAGCATCCATAGACTCCTTTGTAATTTCACCTCCATCATCCTAATTTAAACCTAATATCTTCTTGTCTACAATACTGTATCAAGAGACTGAATTCACTCACCCAAAGAGAGGCCAGGTACATCTCCCTCTCACAGAATTCTAGGAGTACTTCTGAAAGTTTGAGAGTATTTTTCTCTAATGGAATCATTTTAAGCCATATAATCTTTTTTTTCTTATTCTGTTCTTTTTGAAGAATTATGAATTTTTAGCATTTTTTAAAATTTTAGTTCCAAATTCTCTCCCATAGCCCATCCCTTTGAGAAAGAAAACAATGATATATGAAATTGTGCAAAACATTTCCATATTTACTATGTTGCAAAATAATAAAAATAATATTTAAGCAAAAAAAATAAGGTGAAAAAATTCTGTTTCATTTTATACTGAGTTGATAATTCGCCCTCTGAAGGTATATGGCATTTTTCATCATGAGCTGTTCTGAATTATCTTAGATCATAGTATTGATCAGGGGTAGTTAGTTCTTTAGTGGCTGATCATCCTTGCAAAGTTATTGTCACGTGTACAATGATCTCCTGATTCTGCTCACTTCCCTTCACATCAGTTCATATAAATCTTCCCAGGTTTTTCTGAAACAATCTTCCTTGTTCTTTATTATAGGGCAGTGATATTCCAGTGAGATGTCTCTCATAATAACAAAACAGTAAAGCAAAACTACTAATACAATCTGATGGAAGCGGATTTCTTCGACAAAGAGAAGATCTAACTTAGTTTCAATTGATCAAGGATGGGCAGAAGCAGCTACACCCAAAGAAAGAACACTAGGAAATGAATGTAAACTGCTTGCATTTTTGTTCTTCTTCCCGGGTTATTTATACCTTCTAAATCCAATTCTCCCTGAGCAACAAGAGAACTGTTCGGTTCTGCACACATATATTGAATCCAAGATCTACTGTAACCTATTTAATATGTATAGAACTGCTTGCCATCTGGGGGAGGGGGTGGAGGGAAGGAGGGGGAAAATCGGAACAGAAGTGAGTGCAAGGGATAATGCTGTAAAAAATTACCCTGGCATGGGTTCTGTCAATAAAAAGTTATTTAAAAAAATCTAGTAATACAAGTAATCTTTCTAATGTACCCATATGACATTAGACCATGTTTTATGCTTTGTCCCTTAAAAATTTCTTCAGTGGCTGGTCATTCAAGTCAATTCAATTCAGTAAGAATCTGAAGTACTGTGACTGCTAGACCTTGGTACTGGAAAATCTAAGTTCAAATGTGGCTTCAGACACTGGAAACTAGGAACAGGGCTTGGGAAGGGAATGAAAGTCAACCTAGACCCTTCATCAAAATGGAAGTCCTAGTAAAACTCATTTACCAGAGAAGGGAGTATGCTTTATGGAAGGATATTTTAGGCTAAGAAAACTCTAAGGGATGGTTAGATGGTCCAGGGTGAAGAGTTACAAGTTCTGAGCAAAGTTCCAGAATGAGACAGACAGAGGCTTAGTTTTAAAGTCCAGACTGGAAGAATGAGGAAGTCCATTCCTCATTTATAGATAGCTCTGATTAATAAGAATGTTCTCCTTATATGGAGCAGAAATCTGCCTTCCTGTACCTTCTGTCTGCTTCTAACAAATTAATTCAGTCTTTTACATTGCAGCCCTTCTTTAGCCACCAGCTTCTTAAACTGGTGGTCATGACCCCATATTGGGTCTTATAAATGATTTGGGGGAATCACAAAATTATGATTTATTGTCAGTAAATGTTCAATTAATATGCCTATATACCCAGGGTCATATAAAGATTTCTCAACCAAAAAGGGATGGAGAGTAAAGTTAGAAAAACTCACCTTCATGAGTTCAAATCCAGTCTTAGACACTCACTACCTATGTGACCCTTGATAAGTGACTTTATCTTTTTTGCCTCAGTTTCCTAGTCTATAAAATGAGCTAAAGAAGGAAATGGAAAACATTTCAGTATCTTTGCCAAGAAAACTCCAAATTGGGTCATGAAGAATTGATATGGCTGAAATCACTGAACATCAAACAACAAGCCCTTCAGTCTCCCTTCTGTAGATATACAATAACTAGTTCTTCCATATCAGATTCAGTCTAACCAGGCCAAAAGGACTTTCACTCCCATCCCACATTCTAGAACACCAAGGAGCCTTAAAATTGATCACATTTGAGTTGTGTTTTAGTCAGCTTTGGGCTGGGGGCTAGCATGGCCCACTACCTCTCATTCTAAAGCCATAGCATTCTAATATACACATATCCCTGCCCAGAATTCTTTACATATGACTTTCTCTGTAACTTTACATTATAGATGATTTACTTAATGAACCCGTGGATAGTACTTTACAGTGACCCATATTTACATTTTATCTTAGATTTTTTCTCAATATTTTAGTGTTTCAAGGTCTTTGTACATGCAAATTCTTTCATCTAAAATGAAAGGAAGACCTTCCCTCCCTTCCTGAAATCTCATCCTCTTCTCTTCATCCTCTGCACAAATTCCAGAGTATTCCAGAAGCTTAGATCTGACTTGTTCATGTGTCCTCTCACCTGAACTTCCATAGTTCAGTTTCTACCCATCAACCCCACACTTTTGTACTAGCTGTCTCCTATAGCAACAATGCCTTCTCTACTTAGCCCTGCCAGTTAAAATCAAAAGGAGGATTCTCATCCAGATCTTCCTACTCCAGAGCCAATCTCTAACCCCTTTGTGTTGCTAGTCTTTCCAATTCTTTGTGCTACAGTGCATCATTCATCCTTAATTTTGATACTGAAACCTTCTCTGAAATTATTCCCACAAAGAATCATCCCAGTTACATGTCCTTCCAAGCCATTTTCTCCAGCCCTTTATCCCCAGTGGAATCAAAGGCTATAGAATGGGGTGGAGACAAGGTACACCAAGAGAACAGTGCCCGAAGGTCCTTACTTTGTTTCTCCCTTGATGACATTCATCTCTGGGTGAATCTGAACATTAGGAAGAGCCAAGTACTTTATGAATACTTGACCCTGCATGTGGAAGGCCAGCCAAGGCAGAGTCAAGGTCTGCCAAAAAATTAGAAATGACATTTGTCAACCAGGAAGAGAGAAGGAAGGGAGCTTGACCTGCCTTCCATCATAAAGAGAGAATGGATATCCCTGGGGAGGTCATTCTCTGAATGTTCAGTGGGGTCAGACCTTGAGAAATAGGAAAGCTCAATTAGAAGCTGGGTGTTACCACAGGAAATGGCAATATCTTTGGTGGGGACTTGCTCCCCATTGTATACTAGACCATGATCCTGCCCTCCCTGCTTTCCTGAGAAAGCCTGGAGGCAGTACTTCTCATTCCCTTGACCAGATCATACAGGGTCTTCACTGCCCTTTTCTAGGGCCTAATTAAAGGAGTCTAGAAGTCAAAGGATCTGGATTTCAAGGCCTAATTCTGTTGTTCATTCTCTGAATATCCATGACAAAGACAATCAGTCTCTGGTTTGAGTACCATCTCTGCCGATTTCTACCTGTGTAACCCCAAGTAACACCCAATCTTTCCCGTTAAATTATAGTCAAATGTAGGCATCAATTCTGATAGACCTGGCTCTTTTCAGCAATGAGGGGATTCAGGCCAATTCCAAAGACTTGTGATGGAGAGAGCAATCTGCATCCAGAGAGAGGACTGTGGGGACTGAATATGGATCATAACATGGTATTTTCACCTTTTTTGTTGTTTTTTTTGCTTGTTTTTTTTTTTGTTGTTGTTCTTTCTCACTTTTTCCCCTCTTTGATCTTATTTTTCTTGTGAAGCATGATAAATGTGGAAATATATTTAGAAGAACTGCATGTGTTTAACCTGTATTGGATTAATTGCTGTCTAGGGTAGGAGGGTGAGGGGAAGGGAGGGAGAAAATCTTGAAACAAAAGGTTTTGCAAGAGTGAATGTTGAAAACTATCTTTGCATGTATTTTGAAAATAAAAAGCTATTATAAAAAGATAAGTGAATAAACCTGTAGTCGAGTTCAAATGCTATCTTTGGTGCTTGCTACTTGTGTGACTTTGGGAAAGTTATTTTACTCTCTCTGAATCTCAATTTCCTCACCTGTAAAATGGGTAGGCCATATGACCTCTGAGGTCCCTTAACTCTGATCCACCTCCTGGTTTCTTTTAGCCATCAATTCTCCTTTCCAAAGAACAAGTCTCCTGGATTTCAAAGACTCCACTATCCCCTTCCAGACTGAGCCAAGGCCCTGCTGGCCCTATGTTCCCAGAGGACTTCCTCTGTCTCAGTCAGAGCTGAGACAGCAGACTTGCCTTGGATCAATGAGGTTTATACGTTGAAGGGACCTTAGAAATCTCCCAACCAGAAGGGACCCTCTTCTCTGACCAAGAATCCCCCTAACAATATCACAAACACATAACCACCTAAGCCAACTCCCTCATTTTACAGACAATTGGGAAAGTGAAGTTACTTGCCCCAGTTCACTGTGGTGATTGTGACACGGCCTTGTCTTCCCCTGGACACCTGTCACAGGACACTTGTCACTGGACATCTGCCACCACAGCTGTTGGCTCAGCCTGCCTCTGCGCTCTGCTATTGCTGAGTCACAGCTCAAGGAAATTGTTAGAAGAATTTAGGGTCTCTGTAAGAAAACAATTAACTGACAGTACCTATTGAGAGAATATCTCAGTAGCTATAAAACTTTTATTTTAAATGGCCAGGAGGGAAAGGGGCAAGGAGGATACAAAAAAAAAGGTAACTTTAAGTGTTTAATGCCTTGTTTAAATGTGTGTGTAGAGTTCTGAACAAAATTGTAGTTAGCAAAAACTGACACTTTATCATATAATCCCCTTTTCTGATATATATATATATATATAAACATATATATATATATATATATATATATATATATATTTAAATGTTTACTGGGGTTTTTAAGTTCATAGTAAACAAGAAAAATAAATAACATTGGACTTTTCTAAATTATGGATGTAGCAACAGTTCATTATTACTCGCAGCAGGCAGGGGAGGGAGAAGAAAGCCACTTGGAACCTGTGGCTTGCTCATCACTGTGGCATAATAAGGACAGATCGCATCATCATTGTGTTGGTAAGAATATCTCTATAAAATATGACCAGAACTCACTTTTAGGTTACCAAGTGCCTTCTCTATGTGAAATCTTATGTGGAAGTATTATTTTAGGAAATATTTTCTACTTTGGCCTGGCTAACCATTCCAAGGATAGTCAGTCCTGAGGCAGTCATTTAGTTCTGATGATTTCAGGGAAGGAGGAAGGGAGAGAGAGAATCAGACAGAGAGAGACAGACATAAATAAACAAAGATAAGAGACAGAAAAGGGGGAGGAGGAAAAGGAAGGAAGAGAAGGGAAAGGAGGGAAGGAAAGAAAAAGGAAAATAAGGAAGAGAGGAAGAGAAGGAGAAGAGGGGAGGAATGAGGGGAGGGAGGGAGGAAAGGAAGAAAGGAAGGAAGGAAGGAAGGAAGGAAGGAAGGAAGGAAGGAAGGAAGGAAGGAAGGAAGGAAGAAGGAAGGAAGGAAGGAAGGAAGAAGGGAGGGAGGGAGGGAAGGAAGGAAGGAAGAAAGGAAAGAAGGAAGGAACGAAAGGAGGGAGGGAGGGAAGGAGAGAAGGAGAGAGGAAGGGAGGGAAGGAAAGAGGGAAGGGAAATGACTTTTTATATCTAATCCAAATATTTCTTTGTATACTAAAGAAAACAGTTCTTTAAAGGTTATATGACTTGTCCAATGTCATGCAAATAGAACTAAAATCAAGGTCTTCTGATTCCCAGTCCAATGATAGCTTCATGCTGCCATTCCCCCTTTTTAGATAACATAGTTTCTTACTTTCTCTCCAACTTTCTGCACATTTGCTGAGACCTTCCTTGCCTCCTCACACAAGTTGTCTGTGTGTGTTTGGGGGAGTTGGGGAGGAAAGGATTTCACTTTGCTTCACAAACTTTTTGTCCTTGCCAAAACTTTGCACAAGAAAGGGCCTTGTTTATGAGCTGTCTGGAGAGGATCTGTGAATCAATGGAGCATTGTTCAATAAATAATAAAAACCAGAGACATAGCATTTTGATTTTTATATGAGGTATCTGCAGAGGGGTCAAGGTATAAAAATTTCCCAAGTGCAACCACAGGGCATCTTGCTCCAGGAAACACCATGTCATGGGGTCCAATTAGTAGAACAATAAATCAACAACTGAAGACAGAGCCCAGGAGCAGGCTGGGGACTCTTGCCATTTCCCAAGATCGGACTGTACCTGAGAACTTAACACTTTTCCAGTCTAAAGAGTAGCTATCTCCCAGTAGTCAGTCCCTGGACCTCCCAATGATAATATTTCTGTTAACTCTAGAGCCTCGTCAGAGAACCTAATTGGCTAAACCTGGTGTTCCAAAGATAGACAGGGATTTGAGATCCTACTTCTGGAGGGCAATAGAATATTAATCATTCCCATTGCTCCAGATCAGAGTTCCTGATCTGGGAATGGGAATTTTTTTAATGTTTCAATAACCATATTTTCATATTATAGGTTTCCTTTGTAATGTTATATATTTTATTTTATTCATTTAAAAACTGTATTCTGAGAAGAGATATAGAGGTTTCATCAGACTTCCAAAGCAGATTAAGAAGTCCTCACTGGATTTATCTGTCCTTCTTTGTGCTTAGCTGGAGGCCTTTTTTATGATCCACAGTTATTAAGAGATTTCATACACAGAATCATCGTATATATTTTACATTTATATGAGTGTATACATGGGATTTCCCAGCTCTCCACCCCAGATAAAATATAAGCCCCTTGAAGACAAGACTTTTCATAATCTGTTCTTCCCCTTGCCTGTAGAACATCACCTGACACACAATAGATTCTTATATTGCTTATTAAACTGAATTAAATTCACAAATTTTAGGACTGGCAGAGACTTTAAAGGTCAACTGATTTAACCTCCCTAATTTTATAGAAAAGCTTGAAACAGAGCCCAAAGATTTATTCCAGGTCATGTGATTGTTCTTCTTCTTGTTCCTTGGAAGTCGAAATAGGACATTGAACGGTGATGTCTTGACTTAGGTGTGGATAGGTTTTAAGTGAGCCAGAGCTGTATAAGCCCAGTCATTGGAGTCCATTGGCAAGGCACAAGTCAAGATTACTGGAGATGGTTCCCAAATACAGTGGGAGACCTTGGCCTTTTTAAACTAAGGTATTCTCCAGATCTCAGTTTGCCTGAGACAATACCCATTCAGTCCTTAAAGACTAGATAAGGATTGAGGCAAAAGATGGCCTAGTTTGCCATCACAAAAGAATCCATCTGGAAGATGAAAGACCCTTGAGAGTTTTTCACAAGGTCACTTAATGCCTAAATGAGAGGGGTAGGATCTGAACCTGAATGTTCTGACAGTAAATCCATTACTCTTTTCCCAATCCTTCATGGCTACAGTTTTGTCAGGAGAAACTAGGCAGGTTTTACTCTAGGGAAGAGGAACTTAAAGACGTTATCATGATTATCTTCCAATGTTTTAAAGGGTTGTCAAGTGGGAAAGGGATGAGATTGATTCTGTTTGGCTGCAAAGGAAAAACCCTGTGTAGTCCAACTCATAGGATTGTGGCAAAAAAAAAAATAGTAATATGGTATAACATGGGAAAGACCTTTACATTAATGACTATCATATGTTATACTTGGATGGAAATATTCTTTTTGAAAACTCATTTTGATTACCAGGGAAATGAGTCAGGATACACACTTGATTGAGGGGTGGGTGAGCAATATTTGCTTCCTCCAAGAAGATGAGCACAATGAGTCCATAAATGCATTTGGATCATATCCATCTCTCCACTGCTCTCCAGCAATGGCCAACGTCATAGTGGACAATAGGAAAAAAACACCCCAGTTTGGTTTGGGAATTCATGTATGCTGAAGGATTAGGAGGACAGCAATCATGGAGGGATATTTGATTCATTTCACACATATATGCTCCAATTGTGGTGAAATAATTGGCACAAATATCTAGTGGGTAGAATTTTGGCACAGATGACAATGGCCAACAATTTACTAATGTTTTATTGGGTTTTTAATCAAACATTTGAGCAACAGTCTCAGAGTGTAAATTATTTTTAAAAAGTTGCCAATCCACGTCATAAAAGTTTCCTCCCATGGGAGGAATGAAATCACAAGTTTATTACCCATCTCTATCCCTAATGGGACACTTGTATGAATACCGATTTCTCAGAAGGAAGGAAGAGGAGCCCTAATTGTTTCTTCCTGGGTCATGCCTTTCTTGATATGACTTCGAGTCATATAAGGGGGATTCTAGCTTAACCTTGAAAATTTCATAGCCTTCATATCTCTATTCAGTTGAATATCACAGATTGGTTGTGGAGGCATCATGGGTGCAAAATGGAAAAGCATGAGACAAATGAGTGAGCCTAAGAAAAATAGCTCTGAGAGTGTTCTTTGGGGAGGGGGATTTGTGGAGATTCAGTTGAAGGTCTGATGAACAGGGAGTTTTGAGGTTTTATCAGGTAGAAAGGGAAACTGAACAATCAAAAGGATATTTGAATTTATAAAGAATATCAGAGAAACTGTCCAGAGATGGGGGCCTGAGTTCTTTTAAAGAGAGACAAATCAAGTGCAAAGAGTGATTAGACTAGATCTTGGATCGTTAAGGGTAAAACTAGGATGAAGAATGGTTATAACAAGAAAGTTGATTTCAATTCAATATAAGGAGGGACATTCCCTAGAGTTTAGCACAGCACCACCTACCAAGTGAGTACTTAACAGATGCTTATTCATGTGGATGGATGACTCTGCCAGTTAAAGCCATTTGTCCACGGGATGGGTTGTCTCCAAAGGATGTGATAAATACATCTCTGCAGGATGGTTAGACTGAAAGCTAGAAAGGGTTTCTGGGGTCCATGAGTCTAATCTTTCATGTCATAAATTAGAAAATGGACCCCCAGAGAGATTAAGTGACTTGCCTAGTATTATACAAATAGTGTCTGAAGCAAGGTTTAGATTCCAAGTCCAGGACTCAATCCATCATCCTTCTTTTCTCCAAGCCAAGTCTGGTTGACCACTTATAAGGGACATTGCTAAAAGGCTTCCTGCTGAGATGAATTCCAACTTGAAAAGTCTATGAATCTGTCTAAAGTGAAAAAGAATAGAAGTGGATAAGAGAAGACAGAGACAGGGAGAGTATTTGTCATCGACATCCTTTGCCCGGAGATGGAAAGTGATGGCTACCCCTGGATTGATTCATGATTACCTTTTCCATGCTTCGTTGGCTGCTCTGCCTCCTAGATCTTCCTCCCTTCTCCCCCTTGAGCAATCCATTCAACAAATATGCTTATTAATGCAAGGTTTACAGATGCCACATGGTTTGGGAGAAGCACAGTAATACATCAACTCTGTCAAAGAAGCCGAGATGAAGTATCACTGCCTTAAGAATGGGCACAGCCTGCAAGATGAAACAGGGAGAACCCTGCTTGATATCAAATAACAAGAATAACAATTGCAACATATCGATCAATAAACATTTATTGAACTCCTACTGTGTGCCAGGAACTGCGCTAAGTAGTCTTATATGGCTCTATAAGATTTGTACTGTAGCTATATAATATGTACATCACATACATAAATACATATACACATATATATTTTCATTTTATTCTAACAATAGCTATTATTATTATATTTATTATTGGCATAATAATTATATTTATAATTATGGTGATTGTATGATTATGTAATATATAAATATAACATCACAATATAATAATTAACATAAATTATATTTTTCAGAAGAGAAAATTGAGACTCAGAGATTTGTAGAAATCCAGTCAATTAGATGTATAGAAAGGTATTTAGTCAATAAAAACCATTTTTTCCCAACTGGGAACACAATTGCCCCTCGCTCACACAGGGTCCCTGGGGAGAAAGGTCACAGACTTGAAGTGCAAAAATGAACACCTCCATTCTGCAAATTTGCATCTGTCATATGTGACCTATGTGACCTTGGGCACTTAAGTCAGCCAGCCAATCTTAACTTCCCTGGAACTCCCTTTCCTTATCTTTAAGATCAAGGAGTTTTGTTCAATGACCACTGAGTTCCTTTGGATCTTTAATCCTTTCAGACTACTACTTAAACATGTCATTCAACTTAGAGAGAATTCCACTTTTTAGGAAATCAAGTCAAAACCAAAAAGTGAACTTTCCATCCATTATTGCTAATTCTGCCCTCTGGGCCCAAACAGAACAAAACTTCCAGCTGACAATCCTTGGAAGACTTAAGAGCTATCATGTTCTCAGAGACATAGGAGAATTGTCTGAATTAGATTAAAAACCTATTCAGTTCATTCAAGAACTTTTTGAAATCATTTATATGCTAGGCTGCCCTTGAGTAGGATGATGAGGGAGTATGATAGGGCAAGTATAGTGTTGGTAGTTGATAGTTGGATGACTCAGGATAGTGGTAGGAGGAGGGCGATTTCTAGATCGAATAGGAGGAATGTAATGGCAACTAGGAAGAATTTTATTGAGAATGGAAGACAGGCAGAGCCTAAGGGGTCAAACCCACATTCATAAGGACTCTTACTTTTATTTTCTACAGGACAAGTATCCTCAGTCTTTTCAACTAAGGTTGATCACACTGATCATATGATTACTCCCAATTCATGACCCACTGCCCCCTTAAAAAAAACTCCAATGTCTTCCTACTACTTTTAGAATAATAACTCTTCTATTTGTCATTGAAACTTCTTAGCTTAGACCTTTTCTATCTTTTCAGTCTTCATTACTCCCTCCCTTCCACACATTCTAAAATCTAATCTTGCAAGTTCATTTGCTGTACATCACTCACAATACTTTATCTCTGTACCCTTGCAAGGGCTATGCCATGGGCCTGGGATGTTCCCTCTCTTCACCCCCAACCCTTAGATTCCCCCACTTTCTTCCAGATCAGTTAAAACCTGACCTTTAACAGGAGCCTTCTATACTTCCCATGAGCTGGGAGAGTCTTTCCTCTGAGATTACCTTGGACCTGTTTAAAATATGTATAGTATGTATATCTGTATGTATGTATGTATGTATATATACATATATATATATATATATATATATATATGTCTCTCCCATTAAAATGTCACCTCCTTGAAGGAAAGTACTATTTTGCTTTGTCTTTGTTTCCCGGTAGCTAAGAAATAAGAAACAGTGAAGAAAGACTTTGGTTTGGTCTCCAGTCTTCTCGCCATTATTGTCACCCCATCTGGACATACTCCAGTTTGCCTGGATTCTTTTTAAAACACAATATCTAGAACTAAATACAGTGCTCCAAAAGTCACAGGATAGGCTGAACTCATCCCATCACTGAAACAGAAATCTTTATTTATTGTGATTCAGCTGATAAACAGTTAACACTCAATTAGCCCCATGATCTTGCTCATCTTTATTCTCTCCCCATCCACTGGCTCCTCCCTCAGTGCCTACAAACGTACTCAAAATTCATCCAGCCCCCAAAACTACTCTTTATACTACCAGCCCTGCTCATTATCATCTTTTGTCTCTCTTCCCATTCTTAGCTAACGCCCTTGAATAATAATGTACTTTTCGTCCCTCCATTTTCTCTTCTGAAACTCTCTTTCAGACACTTTGCAATATACCTACCATCCAACTTCATTCAACAAAAACGATTTTCTCCAAAATATTTTTTTACTTTAAAAATATCTTTTTAAGAAGTAATTTTGTTCAATTACCAATCATTTCTTTTCTTTTCCTCCAACCTTCTAGCTTCATGATTTAAAAATAAAAACAAAACCTTTCTAACAAATATGCAGAATCAAGCAAAAGAAATTCCCAGATTAGCCAGGCCCATAAACATGAACGTGTGATTCTGTACCTGAAGTCCATCAATCACTCTCCTCTCTAAGGATATGGGCAGCCTATCTTACCATTAGTCCTCTGAAATCATGATTAGTGATTTCATTAGAGTTCTGCAATATCTTAAAATGATGTCTATTTATAACACTGTTATTGTACAAATTGTTCTGATCCTTTCACTCTGTCTTAGTTCAAACAAAGTTTTCCAGGGTTCTCTGAAACTATCCCTTTCATATTTTCATAGCATTTGTAGTATTGCCTTATGTTCCATTTTTTTAGTCATTCCCCAGTTAATGGACACTCCTTTTGCTTTCCAATTATTTGCTATAACAAAAAGTGCTGCTTTGGATATTTTTCTAGATATTGACTTGAATTTGCCAGTTTTAATGGCCCTTTCTCAATCATTCCCATTCCTGACTCTTCTGAAGCATGACACTATAGATGATTTCTTCTCCTACATATCTTTTATCTCTAACAAAATATTGTTCCCTTCTGATTCTCCCCATATCTTTTGTGACATCCATTTTCAAATCTTCTTTGCTTGAATTTTACACATCTTATTCTCATTAATATTAAGTGGGTTTCTCCAATGATCTCTCCTGATCCTTTTTTTTCCCTTCTATATTATCTTGCTTGGGAATTTCATCAGTTTCATTATGTTCAATTATCATATCTTCAGAGATAATGAAAACTATATATATATAGTAAAATATGTATAAAGATATATTAAAGATAAGTATAATTAAAGGTAGATGAAGATACATCAGGTAGAGTAATCAATTAATAGATATATTGGTAGACAGATGATAGATAGCTCAACTGATTGATCTTTAGGCCTATAGTTCTATGTCATCAACTGTCTGGGTATTTTATACTATATCAATCAGTCAATAGATAGGTTGATAGATAGATGGATGAATTAATGAAAAGGTATATAGGTAGATAGATAGAAAGATAAACAGACAGATAGATACTCAGATAGATAGACAGACAGATAGATGGATGGATAGGTAGACAGACAGATAGATAGATGGATAGATAGAAAGGTAGGTAGATAGACAGATGGACAGACAGACATATAGATAGATAAATAAATATGTCTTTGAGGCTACATTGCCATATCCTCAACTGCCTTTGGATATTTTGTACTAGATGTCCTCTACGCATCTCAAATTCAACATGTACAAAACACAAATCCTTCCCTCTCCCTGCAAAAAAAGACCCTTCATCTTCTAAATTTCTCTATTACTGTTGACAGCACTAGCAGCCTCTCAACTTCAGTACATTCTTGAGTTTCCACTCTCACTCATATCACATATTCATTTCATGTCTGTCTTGTCATATCACAAGATCTCTCGTATGTGTCCCCTCCTCTATTCTCATTTTGCCATCCTGATCCTAAACCCTTATCACCTTTCTCCTGGATTATTATCAATCTTCTCTTTTTTGCCTCTGATACTAGTCTCCTTCCTTTTCCAATCCAGCCTCCATGCAACTGACCAAGTGATTTCCCTAAAGCTCAGATCTGACCATGTCATACACATCCCTTCTCAGTCAGATCATTAGGACCAAATATAAATATAAAATCATTCTTTATAGCCTACCCTCCTTCTCACCTCTCCATGCATATACTATGATCCAGTCACTCCAAACTCTTCCTGACATATCACTCCCACACTGCCTCTGCTGTCCTGACTCCTTTCCTGTCATTCTCCTGCTCAATGAGTGCCAGTAACTCCCTAGTACTAACAAAATCAAAGAGGAACTCCTCTATTTGGTCTTTAAACCTCTTCAAAACCTGGCCCCCTTTTATCTTTATAACTGTTCTACCACTTACTTGCTCCATGCCCTTCTCTATTCAGTTATAATGATCTTCTATTCTTGAGTCACAACTCTAAAGAAAGTATGGATTTGAAGAGGCACAAGTGTTGAGGTAGAGAATTCATGGAACAAAGAATTAATTGCTAGTACAAAGGTGTGGAGACGGGAAATGGACAGCTGTGTCCAAAGAAAAGCTAGTGGGCCATTTTGACTAGAACCAAAAGTACATGAAGAAAGAAGAAGAAGCAGAAGCAGAAGCAGAAGCAGAAGAAGAAGAAGAAGAAGAAGAAGAAGAAGAAGAAGGAAAGAAAGAAAGAAAGAAAGAAAGAAAGAAAGAAAGAAAGAAAGAAAGAAAGAAAGAAAGAAAGAAAGAAAGAAAGAAAGAAAGGAAGGAAGGAAAGAAGGGAAGAAAGAAGGGAAGGAAGGAAGGAAGGAAAGGAAGGAAGGAAGGAAGGAAGGAAAGGAAGGAAGGAAGAGGGACTGAAGGAAGGAGAAGAAGGAAGATGATGAAGAAGAAGAAGATGATAAAGAAAAAGAAGATGAAGAAGAGGAAGAAAAAAGAATAAAAAGAGGAAGAAGAAAAAAGAAGAAGAAGAAGAAGAAGAAGAAGAAGAAGAAGAAGAAGAAATATGATATTTCTAGAGTCAGTTGGAAATGGAAAGGAGACAAGCGAGAACAGAATGAGACCATACATTCATTTCTTAAGCTTAATGTCTCTTCAGAAAATCCCTGAAGTTTTCCAGGAGCTGCGTCTGCACCAGTGCCAGGAGTTCTGTATTTCTTTTTCTCTCTCCCTGAACAGAACTTCCAGACCTCCTACCCTTCCTCTCCTTCCATGTCCAAGTGGTAAGATTTCATTGCAGCTCAGTTCACAGTGATTATGAAGAGGCTCATTGGGATGTGGTACACCCAACTCTAAGCAGAAGACAGCTGTACAAACTGCTGGGCATGGACCCCAGGGAAATACCGGCATTCCAAGCTTCTAAGAGAGAGCCAGGAAACCCTTTGATCAGCCCCAGGAAACCAACACCCAATCCTCTCCAAAGTCACACTCTCTTAAGAATTCTTGAGTATACATTCGTCCCAAAAATCTCCTGCTGAGATGTTTTGGCTAAATGGAAGAAGGCAAGAAATACTCTCACCCAGAAGCAATCAGGATGGGGACACTTGGGTGTGGGCTGACATGGAAGCCAAGGTAATCTACACATCGGCCTTTCCTAAGGGTGTTTGCTCAGGTGCGGGGGAGGGAGGGGCTGTGCCAAGATGCCAGCTTCCAAAGGGGACTTCCTCTTTGGCCTGCCTGGGGCCCTACAGGGTGGACATGGAAGAATGGTAGAGGCTGAGCCGAGACCAGACACCAGCAATGGTTGCTTGTGCACTGACTCCTTCCTTAATCACTTGCTTTCCCAAACATTGCATTTGCTCTTCATTTCCCACTTTGGCCCCACTTGCTCTGCAGAGAATTCCACCTCAGAAATGAGAATTTCAGGTGGTTTTCGTCTTCATTTATATTTTACTCTTTCTTTGGACCCAGTGAACCAGGCTTCCCTCCTTTGTGATCTATTTTTGGATGGGCAGTGGAGGCCTGTGCAGGTCAATGACTAGATTCCCTACCAGTTCTGAGACTCCGTGATATGGCATTATTATTATTCTTGAGGGAAGAGACTGTGATAGCTATAAGTCCATCAGTCAAAAAGCATTTAGCAAGCATCAGGAGGACTGGTCTCAGACACTGACTAGCTGTGTGACCCTGGCAAGTTACTTAACCCTGATTGCCTCAAAAAATACTAATGATGATGAATAGGTCTTGTCTTAAAGGACCTTGGATTCTATAGGTAAGGTTCAATGCCTGACTGCTACCAGTGATCAAGGATGTAATTCATAGAGGAAATTCCCCTTCTCATTTGTCTTGAATTACATCATTTCTATCATTCCTTCTATCTCTGATACCTCCTTCTGAACAGGCAAATAAGTTCTACAGATTGATAATCAGAACATTGAAGTGAATAGCTCAGGTCTTTTGCTCTTTAACGAAGAAATTTCAACATAATGCTTAAAAAGTTTATGTTAAGAAATAATCAGGAGAATGATTTTAGAGAGGCCTGGAGAGACTTACATGAACTGATGTTAAGGTCAATGAGCAGGACCAGGAGAACATTATACACGGCAACATCAATATCATACAATGATCAATTCTGACGAACATCACTCTTTCCAACAATGAGATGATTGATGCCATTTCCAATGATCTTGTGATGAAAAGGCCATCTACACACAGAGAGAAGACCGTGGGAACTGAATGTGGATCACAACCTAACATTCTCACTCTTTTTATTGTTATTCGCTTGCATTTTGTTTTCTTGTTCATTTACTTTCTCTTTTTTTGATCTGATTTTCTTGTGCAGCAAGAGAATTGCATAAAAATGTTTATACATATTGGATTTAACATATATTTTAACAGCTTTAATATATATTGAATTGTTTACCATCTAGGGGAGGGGGTGGGGAAAGGAGAAGAATATCTGAAACACAAGACTATGCAAAGATCAATGTTATCTAATTATCCGTGCATATGTTTTGAAAATTAAAAGCTTTAGAAAAAAAATAAATGGCATCCCTTCAAAAATAAATAAAAATAAAAAGTTTATGCTGATTTAGCATTTGTAGTATTTCAGGGTCACTTGATACTCAAGACAACCCTATGGATCAAGGAGAAAAGAAATTATTCTCTCCATTTCACAGATGAGGAGACAAAGACTCAACAATAAGGGCCTATCCCTGTTTATTCACGGAAATTAGTGGCAGGACTGTGGCTCAGAACTAGGTCAGCAGTCAATACAACTTTGGATGTAACCTCCTTCCATAGAGGCACCTTATGGAAGTTATAGCCAGAGTTTCCTGGCAATTTGCCCACTTAGATGTTTCAGATAAGTGGAGTTGGATTTGTGGACCCTGGGGGCAAGAAGGGAGAGGATTAACTTTAAGTGGTAGACTCCTGCTTTATGTCTTTATATAAAGTATATCTCCACCCCAGTTTTCTCATCCTGACAAAAATGTGGCTGGACTAAATGAGATCACAGTGATCAAGCTGAAGGGAGAACTGTCCATTTACTGAATATGAAGGATCCTTCCGTTCCTGATCCTTTCATTGATTCCCAGTGATCTCAATCACTTTATGTGTTCTGCCCACAATCCATGTCACCTGATCAGAAGAGGAAGAAAAGACAAGAAGGGGCTGACATCTTCATTTATTTCTCTTCTCTCTTGGAAGTTCCATAATGTCATGGAAATTTCACTTTTTATCTCAGTGCCTAATGGAGGACCTAGAATCCAGCAGGCATTGGGAATGAACACTTGTGGGCTGATTGAACTGATATGCTTAGAAGAACAAGAGTCATTCCTTAATAGAAAAGTGGGCAGAGGACAAAAAGAGACAACTTCAATTAAATGTACATTATCAAGAGCCGTGTTTTTGAAATGCCTAGTAGTGAGGGAAATGTAAATATTCTTCTTATCGATCAGTTATCGAAAATTTGGAGTTATAGTCAGGAGATAGGGGCTTGCCTCTCTCCTGACCTGTTCCTTGCTTAGATTTTGCATCTATCAACAAGCACTGAGTAAGTGCCCACTGTGTCCCAGGCATTGTGCCAGACACTGATGATTGATAGATTTTAAAGTGACATGGTCCCTGTCTTCAAGGGGCTCTAATTCTAAGTGGACAAAAAATTTGCATATAAATATATGCAAATAAATCTAGGCTAAATTTTCAAACAGAAGCAATTGATGATCACAAAGGTCTCAAACTCATGAAGAGAATCCCAGACAAGCCCCAAAACGCCAGAATGCAGATGAACCAGATTAAGATGTAATTGGGAAATGTTTACTAAAATATTTTTTAAAGAAATACAATATAATAGATGATGTTGATCTGTGGTTATCAAAGCCAATATGCATCCACAGGGATCAACTGTATCACCACTGTTTTAGGGGCTCAGGAGAAGGAGAAGGAGCTTTAGGACCAGTTGTTCAGGTTAACCAGAGCCTCAGTTTCCTCATCTGTCAAAAGGAGATAATTGTACTTTCATCATCTGCCTCATAGGAGTATACTAATGGAAAATCTTCTATAAATTTATGAAGTACCTTATACATGTGAATTTTAATAATAGTGGTAGCTAGCTATAATGACCTATTTTGTATATATATTTACATTTATCTTTGTTTTCCCCAATGAAAGATAAGTTCTTTGAAGACACAGACACTTCCATTCTGTCTTTTTATCCTTAGTGTCCAGTAAATAGTAAGCATGGCACATAGTAGATGCTTATTAAATATTTGTGGATTGATTAACTTGATATGTATGTGTTAGAACAAGAGTCATTCCCCAACAGATAGGTGGTAACAGGGTAAAAAAGCAAAAAGAAAGAAAGAAAGAAAGAAAGAAAGAAAGAAAGAAAGAAAGAAAGAAAGAAAGAAAGAAAGAAAGAAAGAAGGAAGAAAGAAAGAAAGAAAGAAAGAAAAAGAAAGGAAGGAAGGAAGGAAGGAAAAGGAAGAAAGAAAGGAAGGAAGGAAGGAAGAAAGAAAGGAAGGAAGGAAAGAAAGAAGAAAGAAAGAAGAAAGAAAGAAAGAAAGAAAAAAGAAAAGAAAAGAAACACACTCTCAAGTCATATTTTTTAAATTACCTAATTGTTAGAGAAAAACAAATTAAAATATATCTTCATTTCTATCAGATTCCCAAAGGTTGCAAGAAATGGAAATGACCATTGTTGGAAAGGCTGGGAGAGAACAGGCATCTAATGCAGTGTTGAAGAAGTCGGGATGTGGTTCAGCCATTCTGGAATGAAACTTGGAACTCTACTCCCAAAGTCACCAAACTGTGCATATTCCTGGGCATATACCTCAAAAAAGAGTCAAAGAAACATGCACACGCAAACACACACATACACATATACATTTATATGGAAATAGTTTTGTGTATATGGAGCTATAAACACATACATGTATATAAAGACAAATATGATTCATGTGTATATATTATACATAATATACAATATACAAACTGTTCATATTGTACACAATATATATATTGTATACAAATATACAAACAATACTGTATACATATTGTATACAATATACAAACAATTTCTAGCAACAGAGATGAGTATATGTGTGTAATAGAAGATATTAAACCATAAGAAATGAAAAATGTCCAAGCCACATAAAAATCAGTTAATGGTAATTGTATGTTCAGCTTGAAGGAGAAAAGAGCACGGTTGGGAGGAACACGATAAGTAGCTGTGGGTATTTGAAGGGATGTCAAACAGAGGAGGAGTGAGGCTTGTTTGGTTTGGCCCCAGAAGTCTTAATTAGGGACGATGAGTAGAAGCTAAGAAGAGGGGTGTTTAGTTTCCTAATAATTTTATTATTAGTTATTAAGTTTTATTTATTATTAGTTTCTTAGTTTATTTATTAGTCATTATTAGTATTTATTTATTATTAGTTTCCTAATAATTAGAGCAGTTCAACAGGGGGGTAGGTGGGCCTAAGTCCACCCAAAGTGTGGTGGATTCTCCTTTCTTGGAAGTCTTCAAAAAGAGGCTGGATACATACATGTCTGGTGTGTTCTAGTATAGATGTCTCAAAGCCTCTTTCAACATTCAAATTCTCCAATTCTATGATTTTGTTGTGAATTCAGAAAAAAATTTGAATAGCCTTAAATGAGCTGACGCAAAACAAAGTAAGCAAAAGCAGGAGGACCATTTCCATAATGATCTCAATAATATAAAGGAAAACAATCTTTGAAGTACTTCAGCACTCTGAAGAGTATAAACTCCAGTCCTGAGTTGGCAGGAGGGTGATGGACTATGGGTGAAGAACATGGCGTACGTTTCCAAAGGTGGCTAATGTATTGACTTGTTTTGTTTGGCTTTATTCTCAAGGGATAGTTAGTTCCACTGGGTAGGAGTCATGAGGACAGCCATGTTCAAGAATCAGGCCATGTCATATGTGCCAATGGGCGTCAATATAAAATGTAAAAGAAAGAAATGGCATTTGGCCTTCAACTCTGAGTTCAGCTACAAGCTCTGACACTTATTACATATAGGATAATGAGTAAATCATAATATCATATATTTCAAGCTAAATGAGATCTTAGAGTTTAATGACAAGCCCAAAGTCACGGAGATTGTAAGGGACAGCTGCAGATTTGAACCCAGACTATTAAACCCCCAATTCACTGTACTTTCTACTGTAGCATGCTGCCTCTGACTCCATCTTCTAATTCTGCTTTCTCTTCTATAAAATGAGAATATTAATACTTGTATGGTATCCCTTGCTTAGCTACATAGATGAGAAATCTTTGTAAAACTTGAACTATTCTAGACCTATTATTCTTCCACAATGGGCTTGCTTTGGTAGTTGTAATATTAGTGAGAGATGCCATTGATTGGGGCAGTTTTCTTGGGGGACAAATCTGCAGAGCTGGCCCCTAAGCCAGTAGAACCTGTCCTCTCCCCACATCGTCTCACCAAGGGATGGGAACATTACCAGGAACAGGAGCAGCAGCGAGCTCTTGGCCCCAGGCCAGTCACTTTATGGCTTATTAGTTTATTTTGATGGAGCCTTCAGCCCTGTGAGGAGTCTTCCTTTAATTATAAACAGGAACGCTAAAGGCACGAGGGGAAATGAGGCTATGTCAGAGCCAGAGAACTGTGTGTGCAGTGATTACACCCAGGCCCTTATCAAAGCCGACCCTGAGATCAGACCATGCTGATACTGATCTGGGGGCTAGAGGCACATGTGACGGAGGAAGAAGCAGGACCTGCTGGGTTGAGATCAGGATAATACCACATAATTGGAGTCACAGTCAGAAAGATGGCGTATCTTCTTTTTTATTTTATTTTATTTTATATTTTGGGATGAATTCAAGTCAGGTGGGCAGCAGTAGGGGGAATTGTATTCCAAAGTTCCCAAATGCCAAACAATTAATCAATGCTTGTGGTAGCCTCAGACACTTAGTAGCTATGTAATCCTGGGCAAGTCACTTTGCCCTGCTTGCCTTAGTTTCCTCATCTGTAAAATAAAGTGGAATATCTCTGCCAAGAAAAACCCTAAATGAGGTCACAAAAAGTCAGGCATAACTGAAAAAAAGCTGAACAACAGCCACAACAATTAACAATACTCTTAGTTGCTAGGGAGACAAAGACTATTTTATTAAATAATTCCTGTTCTCTTCAAGGAGCTTGTTGATGACTGGGGGAGGGCATAAATGGAAGGAGGCACATCAAAACCCAAATGTTTTTCATTCAAAGCCCTTTATCACTCAGCCCCCTCCTGCCTCTCCAGTCTCCTTATACCTTCCTCCCTAACATGCCATCTTCCATCCAGTGGCACTGGTCCCTTGGCTGCTCCACCAACAGGACCCTCACAATTTCACTTCTGGGCATTTTCTCTGTCTGCCTCTCATGCATGGAACACTCCCCTCCTTTTCTCCTACTACTCACTTCCCTGGCTTCCTGTAAATCCTCCCACAGGAAGTCTTTCCCAGCCCCTCTTAATTCCAGTGTCTTCCTTCTGTTAATTATTTCCTAAGTATCCTGTCTATCTTTTGCTTTGTTTTATCTGTTTGCCCGTTGTCATCCCATTGGAGCAATCCCCTCAAAGTCAAGGACTATCTTTTTTCCTGGAATATAGTAAGCAGTTAATAAATACTGGTTGATTGATTGGATAATAATAATCAACATATAACACTTTAAAGATTTCTAAGTGCTTTGTATGACATTTCATTTAGCCCTCACTATAACCCTGAGAATTAGGTGCTACTTCTTACTTACAGATGAGAAAACTAAGATGGAGAGGGTCACACAGTTAGTTCACACTGAAGCTAACTTTGAATTCAGGTCTTCCTGACTTCAGGACCAGAGTCTATCCACCCTTTGTGTAAAAAGAGATCACTTAATAACAAGGGAATTAGGACAGGCTAGCCACAGGAGGAAAATCTGTTGCCAGATCTTTTTTGCTCCACATTTCTCACATTTGGCTCCTTCTCTCTGATCATATAACAACTACCTAAATTCAGATCCTCTTGGTTGGACTATTCGTAGGCTATCATTACCACCACCATTACTGTCATCGTCGTCATCATCATCATCATCATCATCATCATTACTTTATCACTATTGTCATCATCTTGTTATTTTCATCTTTTGTAATTGAGTTCAGAAAGAAACAAGCCCACAATGTTACTCATCATTTTTTGATGACATGTTTTGTAGACAATATTGTTCAGATAGGAGAAGAATCCCAGCATTAAGATATATCAAAGCATTAGGGTATAAAATAATTCTTCAAGGCAGCTAAGTGGTGCAATGGATAGAGCACCAGCCCAGAAGTCAGAAGGACCTGAGTTCAAATCTGATCTCAGACACTTAACACTTCCTGTGTGACCCTGGGCAAATCACTCAACCCTAATTGCTTCAACAAGGAAAAAAAAATAATTCTTCAAAGGCTCACTACAAACACCTTTGGTATAATTCAGGTAGTATATAAGGAAACAGGGATGATGCATACCCCATGTGGGAAGAGGTTCCCACATGAATTAGGTCTTTATATTTTTAAAGTGTCTCCTTCACAAGATCATGGATTATAGATTTTTTTTTAGCCAGAAGGAAATCCAACCAACCCTTCATTTTTAGAGATGAAAAAATTTAGGTCAAGGAAGGCTAATTGATGTTTAGGGTCACACAGGTAATAAATGTCAAGCAGAATTTGAATTCTGGTCTTTCCAACTCCAAGCCTAACACTTGCTTTTTCTGTGTATTTCAAAATTGTGACCATGTGGAATAGTGACTTCAATTAAAAATATTCTTAAGGTATTTATCAATGTTATTTCCAGGTGAATTCAGGCAACTAGCTTAAATGTGATAATTCTGCAGATCCAAAGTAGTTTCTTTGCTTAATACTCCAGAATATTTTAAAGTCCAGATTTGTTAAGAACATTTGTCATCTGTCACTCTGAATCATTGCAAACCACATTGAGCAATGAAAATGATATAAAAATGCAAGATATCAATAAAAACTTTTTTTAAAAAAAAGAAACATTGTGAGCTTCTGATATATAATTCTAGTCACCTAATTGTCTTGCTTGGAATTTAATGGGCATTAGACAGTCTGCAATGAGGGGTAGGACAGTTTCTGTAGTATCCTTGTATAATCTGCATTGGTCAACAAGGCTGAGTTTCTTAAGGATAACCCTTCTGTAGTTCCTCATAACAATGATCTGTCCCTGAAACACCTTCATCAACCTCTTTATTTCCACATACAATTCTACATGACTCAACCATCAGTTGAATGCTTTTTATAAACAATGAATTGTTGTGATAATGATGATATAAGGGTGAGTTATCATCATCATCATAGCCCTGGGCACTAGAATTCACTCTGTTTCACATGCTATAAGCCTTGATGTTATTTTTGACCTTCCTTCCCCCTCTTCTTTTTATATCTGATCATTTATTTGACAAGTCCTTTCAACTTTATATCCAAAATATATCACATCCCGCCTGTTCCCATCTATTTCCTCATTTCCACTTTGTTTTCTTGTATTAGCCTCCTGAGTATTCTTCCAGTTTCTAATTTTCCCCCTTCAAGCATTCTTTTACTTACTAATAGTCTAGTGGAGAGAGTCCCGAGTTTGGAACCAGAAAGTCAAATCTCAACTCCAAAACTGTGTAATGGGTCTGGATACTTTTGGAATGGAGAGAAATGAATTACTCCCCCACCAACACTCCCACAATGCCACCTCAAATTATTATAAACAAGAAAATTAGAGGGAAGAATAAATGGATTGATCTTAGACCTGACTTTTGGACCTCTAAAGAAGACCATAAAGCAAGTTTTTAGGACTCTGGGAGACTATAAGAACCAGAAAGACCATAAAGAACCTCCTCAATAAGGACAGTCCTGAATGTTTTTTGACTGTGTTTATCTATCTGAGCAATATTCAACAGTCTTAGAAACTGCTTTAACTAAAAGTATGGAAATGTTGTGTTTTTAGTAAAAAGATTGTTTAGTTTGAATCCTTGGCCTAAGCAAACTGAACACTGGATAAGCCATGGATGCAGAGAACCAAGATTGGAAATCTGCATCTGCTACAGATTGCCTGAAAATAATTCTCATTGATTTCCCATTTCCTATTATGGTTGAATTTTAAGGTCACTTCCAAAGCCAATCTACTTCCCTATGAGCAAAACGTAGTAACATAATGTAATGTCATATAACGTTATTTCTCATCTCAAAAGCCCTATTATGTTTCTTGACTGCTTAGAGACAAAAGTCAAAACTCTATCACAGCATAGCATCAAGGCCCTCCACAATTCAGCACTATATTACCTGTTTAAAATTTATTCCATGCTGTGCCTGTGACATATATGACATTAAGAGAAACTAGTTATATCTTACACTCCATTAAAAAAGTCCTAGATCTGATAGTAGGAGAGACAGAAAAAGCACTAGAGAAAAAAGTAAATACAGTCAAATTGGACCAAGTATATAAAGAACAGATCACTACTTTAGGCAAAACAATTGTGAAGATATCAAAAGACCTATATTCGAGGCACCTAGGAAGGGAATGATCACCAAGGTGTGTGTAGGGGAATTATTATTCTGAAATAAAATATCCAAGAAAACATTAGTAACACCTGACCCAAGTATATAACATTTTAATGATAGTCACAAATTGAGGACATTCTTCAATGCAGGTACTATAGGTAATGAACTACATCTTCCCCTAACTGAAAGATGTTGAGGATATATAATCCATTCTGATTATTGATTTTTATTATTTAAAAAATCATTTGATTCAGTAGGGAAAAAATTCTTCTTGTAAAACAAGACCACTATTACTCATCCCATCAAAGTCATTCTAGATTCTTTGAAAGATACTCCTTTTCATTGACTTTCTGATCATAAACATCAGGCAAGTCACAAAACAGGAAAATATATATTCACCAGAATATTTGCTATTGTGCCAGAGGAAATGCAGCATTGAATGTAATTAGAAAGGATTTCCTGAAGATGGAAGTGCCTTCATATCTACAAATGTCATTATGTTGAGTACATCAAGCCCCAGAATATTTTACTAGGGATACAAAGACTATTTTGTTTATCATTATTTTATTTATTTATTATATTTATATTATTTTATTTATGATTATCGATTATATCATCCTAGGCGAAAAGTCAAGCTAATTGTTAGAAGGTATGATTCTCTTTCCAGACCCCAATGTGAGAAAGGATTGGCAACTGGTGAAGACAGGCCAGACAGGGGTGTTAAAGTCCAGATGAGAATCATCTTCCTTCCCCATCCCTATGGAGAGATCCATAATTACTCAAAGTAGTTTTACATGAGCATCCAAACAGGAAACACTAAGTGGATGAAGAATTCCTAATGCTCAGATTATGACATTCATTTGGATAGAATCTGATACAAATAATATAGATTTCTATAATGCATTGAGCCCAGCTTTGAATAGGAAGAGGAGAATGGACCAGATTGCTTTTGGGAGAGTGCAAAGTTCTTTTAATGATTCTGTTTCCTATGAAAACAAAGGGTTTTTTATAGCAATATTCAAACATTATTGATGTAAATCAGCAAGATATGAAATATGTCCATCGTTTTTTAAAAGTAAAAAGTATCTAAAAAAACAATGGCAAAGCAAATGGTGTGTATAATTGGGTTACTATAAAAAAACTAATTAAAAACTCTGGAGAACAGTAAAAGATGTCATCAAAGAATTAGAATTAATTAAATTACAATTTTAAATAGGCTGGTAACATTGTGAAGAATGTCACTTGGACAACTAGTGTTCTCTTAAGATCAAGAGAAACTGAGTACATCACACTGTAGAAAACCCCCAGTGTTAAGTTTATGGAAGTATACAGACAAGAGTCATATAGAATGGGCCAAAACCTGCATTATCAGTAGGAGCATCCTAAATAATGAGACCACAGATCCATTTGAGTATATGAGTATTAAGAAACTGGAATCTTCATAGGAGGGGGTAATCAGGTTGGTAAAAGACCTGGAATCTTTGATGATGGATTGAAGGAGCCAAAAATGCCTGGAAAAGAGAAAACTCAAGTGATATACAAGAATATTTTAAGTATTTTAAGGTCTTTCACTTAGACAAGGGATTAGGCTAGTTCTGCTTGTCATCAGAAGGCAGAAGCAGAAACAACAGATAAAAGATAAAAATTTAGGTTTATGATAATGGGATTAAGGAAATCTTAACAGCTTTCACACAAGAAAAAGAACTGACTTGGGGAATTATAGATATCTCTTCCTATAAATCTTCAAGTAGAAGCTGAATGAACATGACTCAGATGTATTATGTCAATGATTCCATTTTTATCCATAATCTCCATCATCTAGTACAAAACCTAGGATGGAATCGATGTTTAACAAATGCTTATTTTGATTCATATTGATTCTTGTATTGGTTGTTGTTGTACAATCATGTCCAATTTTTTGGGACGTCATTTGGGACTTTTTTTGGCAAAGATATTGGGACAGTTTGCCATTTCCTTCTCTGGTTCATCTGACAGATGAGGAAACCAAGGCAAACAGGGTTAAGTGATTTGCCCAGGATCACACATCTAGGAAGTGTCTGAGGCCAAATTTGAATTCAGATCTTCCTGACTCTCAACCTTACAGGTAGCAATATAGGGCTTTTGGTGATTTTTTTTTTAATTTTCAAGAAATGAAAATGTTTATTAAGCTATCCTCATTGTTATCACCCCCTTTGAGTGATATTTTAAATCCCTCTATACATTTCTTCATAGTCCATCAAAAGATATTCTTACATTAGCCATGTCTAAAAATGTGTACATACATCTTCCTTTTAAGTTCATCACCTCACCACTTTATTGGAAAGTGAATTTTCTTTCATTCTACATTCTGGGGTTCTGGATTTATCACTGTGTTGACCAAAGGCTAAGATCTTTCAAAAAAAAATTTCTGTATAATAATGTTATCATTCCTTAAATTATTCTTGTTTTCCTCACTTTGTTCTACATCAGTTCATAAAGATCTTCCCAGTCTCTTCTGAAATTGTTCCATTTCATCATTTCTTATGGAATAAGAAATTCCATTATGTTCTTATCATAGTTTGTTTAGCCATTCCCCAATAGGAAGTCACCCTTTTAGTTTTCAGTTTGGGCAACTACAACAAGAATTCCTATAAACAATTTTGTACACATAGATTCTTTCTTCTTTCTTTGACTTCTTTGGGAACCAGGTTGCAGAAGTATAGAAAAAGAACAGTATATTAAGTTTCTGAGCATTTAAGTTCAACTTATTTTTCAGAATGGCTGAACCAATTCCTAGCTCCATCAGGAGTATGTTTCTGTTTTCCCACAGCCCCTCCTACATTTGTTATTTCTTTCTTTTGCATCTTTGCCAGTCCAATAAATGGGACGTGGAACATCAAAGTTGCTTTCATTTACATTTCTCTAATTATTAGTAATTTAGAGCATTTTTATATAATTGTTCATAGCTTGGATTTCTTCCTTTGAAAACTACTTTTTATATCCTTTGATAATTTATCTGTTGGAAAATGGCTCTTAGACTTGTACATTTGATTCTGTTCTTTAGATATTTTAAAAAGGAGACCATTATCAGAGCACTTTTTACAAAGTCTTTTTTCCAGTTGTCTCTCCCTTCTAATATTTACTAGATTAAACTTGTTTGTGCAAAAACTTTTACTTTTATAAAATCAAAAGTGTCTGTTTCATGCTATGTGAACATCTCTATCACTCTTGTATTCATAAATTCTTCCCTGACTCAAAAATCCAAAATTTCTACCTTACTACTCTAATATGTTATTTATGATGTTCCATATTATATCTGTCCTAGAGTCATTGGGAGCTTGTCTTGAGTGTATTATAGAGTGAGGTGTTGACTCAAAACTAATTTCTGTCAAACCACTGTCCAGTTTTGGTAAATAAGGAAATCTCCCCCCAGTAATTAAAGTTCTTAGTTTATCAAACACTATATTATTCTGTGTGTGGGGAGGTGAGAGGGAATGATATTTTTGTTTTGGCTTTGGAGACAGATTTTCAGGAGTTTTTTGTTTATTTTGCTTCATTCCACTGTTCAATCTCTCTATTTTTTTTTTTAAGAAAAGTTATGTGGCATAATGGACATAGTACTAAGCCTGGAGACAGGAGAACTCCTCTTCCTGAGTTCAAATCTGGCCTCAAATACTTACTAGTTGTGTCACCCTGGGCAAGTCACTTAACCCTGCTTCCCTCAGTTTCCTCACCAATAAAACAAGCTAAAGAAGGAAATGGCAAATCACTTCAGTATCTTTGCCAACAAAAACCCAAATGGGGTCAGAAAAAAACACAATAAAAAATGACTGAACAACAATGAATTGGTTTTTTTTTTTAGTTCTAAAAAATACTATTTTGGGAGTTTGATATGATACTAAAGTAAACTAATTTAGATAATACTGTCATATAGTTAAATTTATATAGTCTTTGGATGAAAGGCATAAGTATTTTATGGCATTTGTAGTTGAGCAGAATTTCTTTTTCTAGCTCTTCTTGCTGTATTTTTTGTTATATTTAGGAATGCTGATGATTTATACAGATTTATGTGATATCCTGCAACTTTGCTAAAGTTATTAATTATTTAAATCACTTTTTTATTTTCTTCTCTAGAATTCTTTAAGTATCCTGCTATATTACTTGAAGAAAGAGATAATCTGTAATTTTTTTGTTTGCCTATGCTTATTACCTCAATTTCTTTTTCTTCTCTTATTGCTACAACTAGCATTTCTAACATTGTTAGTAGTAGGAATTATAATGGGCCTTTTTGCTTTCCCCCCCCCATCTTGTCTTATTGGAAAGGCCTTGAACTTTTCCCTCATTACAATAAGTGATCTTTGATTGGGATATATTTACTTGCTACATTAGGAAAAGATCCACTTGTTGCTATAATTTCTAGTCTTTAATAACAATGACTTAGATTTTCTCAAAAAATTCTGCACCTTGTTAGATTTCTATTATTACAGTTATTAAGATGTTTATATTTATAGACTACTGGGCATTTTTACAATGAACTTCAACTGGACATAATGTATGACCTTTCTAATATGTTGTTTTATTTATCTTAATAATATTTTATTTTAAAATTGGCATATATTCATTAGGAATATTAGGCCATGGTTTTATATCTCTGCTTGATCTCTCTCTAGTTTAAGCATCAAAACCACATTTGTATTTCAAAAAAAGAAATAGGGTTTTTTTTTATTATTATCTGTCTAGCATTGGAATGAATTGTTTTTTGAATGTTTGATCGAATTCATTTTGAATCCATCTGGGTCTTAAGAGTTTTTTTCTTTGACATATTATTTATGATTTCCTCAATTTCTTTTTCAGATTTGGGACTATTTAAATAGCCATTTTCTTCTTTCATTAATTTAAGTACTTTATATTTTTGCATATATTTTTTTGTTATCAGTTTTGTTAGCACATAATTAGGCAAAAACGTTTCTAATAATTGTCTTTTGAGAAGTTTGTTGTTATTGTTTTTAATCTATATTACTTTATAAAACAACAATAACAAAAGGACATTTGTGTTTTGTAATTTATAATGGGGAAGTTGAAAACTGTTACATTCTGGGATGTGCAATTCAGCATAAGTGTTCCCTGACTGAAGCTATCAGGTGAAAACACCTCTTCAAAGACTGACTAGGGAAGTTCAGAAAAGCCTATTCTTTCTCCAATCTCCCTTCACAGTGCTGTTCAACAATAGAATCTCTAAGATACTTTATTCACTTCCTTAACCTGGCCACTGGGTCCAGATGGCTCTGAAGGGGAAAGTGAGGCAGCTGACCTTGCAAGCCCTCCCTCACTTACATCCAATTCACTTGCTTGTCATAGCATCACATCAACAGCAACAACCTCCTGCATTGTAAATCAATTCCCAAATACAAACATTGAAGCTTAACTGGAAATAAAAATAAATTTAAATTAGGACAGAGAAGTCTGCCTGGATATTGGAAATTTCCCATATTGAGGGCTCTGAGGTATTGTGATTGCATGAATACCATCCTTTCTGATGTCATTTCCAATAAAATATCAGAGTAAGAAATCAATAGATCAGAGGACGATTATATCATCCTAGGCGAAAAGTCAAGCTAATTGTTAGAAGGATGATTCTCTCCAGACCCCAATGTGAGAAAGGATTGGCAACTGGTGAAGGCAGGCCAGACAGGGGTGTTAAAGTCCAGATGAGAATCATCTTCCTTCCCCATCCCTTTCATTAAGGAAAAGGGAGCAGAAAAAATGTCACCTTCTGTGGGGAAGAGAGGGATTTGGAGGAAAACAAGAAAAAAACAGGTTGCTGATGGATTTCTTCCTTCCCAAGGGGTCCAGGAAAGAGCTCCAGGGAGATCACTGAAATTTGGTTCTGCTTCCCTCATCAATCACGGAATATATACCATCACCTACTAGTATTACATTTCACTCAGAGTTGAAGAGCAGTAGCAGAGTGGAAATAAAATGGCATTTGGGATCTAAGGATCTGGGTCGGTAATCTGACTCTACTTAGAAGAAAAGATGGAGAAGTCAGGAAGACTTGGATTGGAATCCCTGCCTCTTCACTTACTATTTTATAATCCTGAACAAGTGACAACTCCTCTCAATTTAGGTTTCCTGGATCATGAAATAAGAATAATCTTTCTCACTGACAAGTCAGGGTTATTAAAAATATCTGACAGTAGCTTATATTTAGGTGTTACTTGAAGTTTTGTGAAACCATTTACAGATTCATTAGACCCTCCCTGTGTAGTAGATGTCTTCTGGATGATTATATTCATTTTACAGATAATGGAAGTTAGTGACTCACAGCTAATAAACATTGGTGCCAAAATTCAGACCAATGTTTTCTTGACTCCAAACTCAGGGCTCTTTCTCTCACATAATGTAACCAATTTGCAAACCTTAAAGCATCACATAGAGATGAGTTATTATTTGATCAAACAACAGACACTAATTCAACACTGATTTTTATGCCAGGTTCTATGCTAAAGTTGGGGCTAAAAAGCAAAACTGGATCTTTACTTCCTGCTCTTAAAAAGATGACATTGATTCTTTCCATATTATGCTTGTTAGGGGTGCAGCATCTCTTCAATATAAAAAATTCACATAAAAATTTTTTATCCCATCCTTTTCACTAGAGAAGTCTTATTTTTTTCTTTTTCTTTCATAGAGTGCTTATAATACCTTATTGTTAAATGTGGGTTAAGTATTTGATCACAGACTATATGTAGGTTAAGTTAAGTAAAAATGTTAGCTCTTGTGTGTTATCTGCTAGCATTTGTATCCTTTTCCCAGACTAATTTTTTTTCTTATTTTAATTTTTAAAAAGAAATTGTGTATGTTTCTGGTAGTAAAAAATAAAATATGCTAATATTATACAATTCTATGTATATGGATTTCTGAGTTTCTCTACTTTTTCTGTGTCATCTGCTGAACAGCTGCTTGAAGATGGGATGTCAAAAAGGACAACTTTCCTAGACCAAAGAGGGAAGGAGAATGATGTATCATATGCATGGAAAGCTCATTTGGAGTTTATGTATCAAACAGAGAAGATGATTTTGGATCCTAGGAGTAAGAGAAACCCATCTCGATTCAGTGATTAAGAAGTGACATGACCAGTCAATAGAGTATTTGATGGATTGAAGAGACAGACAGAAAGGCCAGTTAGCGGCTGTTAATTAATCAATCAATAAGGAACTACTGTCAGATGGCACAAGGGAAACAACTCTGGGCCTGAAGTCAGGAAAATTCAGCTTTCTGTTTTCAAATGTGGCACTTATTCTGTGTCACCCTGGACAAGTCATGTGACCCTGTTTACCTCAGTTTCCTTATCTGTAAAATGAGCTGGAGAAAGAAATGGCAAACTGTCCTAGTATCTTTGCCAAGAAAATCCCAAATGGGGTCATGAAGAGTCAGATATGATTGAAAAATGATTGAATAGCAAGTACTGTGACACAAGCATCATGCTGAGCACCGGACACAAAGAGAGGTCAAAAAATGCGGCCTCTGTGCTCAGGAAGCTCCCATTCTGATAAGGAAACATCACCAAATATACTACATAGGCACAAGTTGTACACAGTATCAATATGTATTCATTGTAGGGCAGGGATGAAGGGAGAGAACCAGGAAAGATATCCTGTAGAACATGGAACTGAGACCAAGTCTCTAGAGAAATCTCAAGGTAAGGAGGGAGATCACATCTGAGGAATAGGTCATAGGATAGCAGAGCTGGACAGAGGAGAGAACGGAGAACTGAGGAAGAACGGAAAGTCAGTTGGGAAAGTCCTTAAATGTCCAACACAACATTTAATATTTGATGTGGAAGGCCATGGGGAACTGAGTCTGTGAGCAGATGAGTACCATGATTAGAACTGCCTTTTAGGAGCTGAGTCAAGGAAAAAGTAAGGAGAGGTAAGAACCTGCTGAGTCTCCCCAGCAGGTGAGTGCAGTAAGGAGAGGAGGCAAGGAGGCTCTCCAGCAGATGAGCACAGTGTGAGAGGAGGGAGGGAGGCTCCCCAGCAGGTGAGTAAGGTAAGGAGAAGAGGGAGGGAGGCTTTCCAGAAGATTAGTGCAATAGTCAAAAGCTGAGACTATGAAGCCTACCCCAGAGCAGTATGGGCTAGGGGGTGTATGGACAGAGAAGAGAGCATACATATGAGAGATTTGCTGAAAGAAGAAAGAATAAGATGACCCAGACTGTCGGGATGCACACAAGGAAGGAATCAAGGATTTCACCCAGACTGCGAGCTTTTGTGACTGGGAGAATGAGAGCACCCTTAACAGCTATTGAAAAGTTAGGCATTTGGAGAGGTTTAAGGAGAGAGATAACTGAGTTTTTAGACATGTTGACTTTGAAATGCTAGAAGGCCAAGATCCGAAGGATGAGGGACTGAATTGAGGCTGTGGGCTGGATGAAGGGCTTGGTCAAATCCAGAGGCTTGGGCCTCCCTTGGCTACATTCATGTTAGCTTGCTGAAAATAAGGGACACGTATCAGGAACAGTGTGCAGGGAGAAATGACAATATTGGCCAAATGACTGATAACTTTTAGATTAGCCAATGTTCACAGTCCCTCCCACTCTCAGCTTTCAGGTCCTAAAGGAGTGATCTTCCTGGATTTTCTCTTCTTTGACCCTGTTCCTTCCCCCTAGTCTTCTGCTGAACCTCATTTTCCAAAGGAAACGTCCATCCTTGTCTCTGATGGTCATTTGGCCCATGGGCAGAATTTCCCATCTGACCACTGAATGCCTTTGTAACCCTGTGGACGGCAAGTAGGACGCAGTCAAGGCTGCTGCTGCTGCAAATTGAAACATCAGTATGCAGAAAGCTCTTTCTTCTGGCAAATTACTAAGTTTTCTGCTTGGGTGAACACGCTGTTCCCAATGGAGCCTGCAGGGAGATGGTCACTGCTTCTGCTGTAATTACCTGCTTATGGAAACCAACTCAGAGCAGTGTGGCTCCTCCTAATTATCTGATTGAAGCTCAGTGTGCTCCAGACTCTGCGTGTGTCTTCCTTAAATGCTCCTTAGCTTAGAAACAACGTGAAGGATTATAAAATCAACCAAAGCAAGATCAGTTTCCATCACAAGGCTGGCTCTTTATTGGGACATCATCTATCTGTACCCTTTGGTTAATAGCCTGCTAAGGACCATCAAGTAGACATCTCAGCATGACCAGTTGTTCTTGAAGGGACAAGAGCCCAAAGAAGGATAATAACAGGGCATACCCAGCCCCAAAGCAAAAATCAGGATTCGCTCAGGGAATCTCTGAAACTCGGTGTACATAAGTGATTTATTTTCGTGGTCTGTGACCCAAAAATAATAATAATAATAATAATATAGTAAAAGTAATAATAACAGTAATAGTTAAAACAATAAGAAGGAGAATTAGTATTATGTCCTAGTTGACTTTGGAATCAAAAAAACCTTGGGTTAAGCTCCACCTCTAAAACTTACTGGGAGCCTAACTCTGCCTCTTGGCTCCCCCTGGCAATTTTCTTGTTGGATCTACCATAATGGAGATCCTTTTTTGATAGAAATTAAACCAGATGACTGATGAGTCTTCCCACTCTAAAACGTTGTAATTCTGTGATTTTTTAAGACTATTCATTGAATAATGGTTGCTAGACTGCATTGGTGGATGGAGTTTCCTCACTGGGATTTTGCCAGTCTGATGAAATCCCAGATCTGAATTGGTGGTAATGGGGATAAGGATGATGGTGGTGATAGTAGTTAATAATGTCTATCTAGCAACAAAAGACAAGGGATGGTGTGATTTCACACACACACACACACATACACACACACACACACACACACACACACACACACACACACAGAGTATTGCAACTCAAGGGACAGGTGGAGGACAATTTCGGCTGTCCCCTTTGGCCCCAGAGAGAAGGATGAGGAACAATGGGTGAGAGAGAGGCAATGAGATCGAGTTAAGGAAAACTTCCTCATAATTAGAACTAACCCAAAGTGGAAGAACTGCCTTGGGGAGTGATGGCTCATCCCTCCTTGGAGGTTTTCAATCACCCCACGGATGACAATTTGTCAGAAATGTTCTCATCAGGATTCCTTTTATTTGGGACTTGGGCCAGATGACTGAAATCATGTCTTCCAGCTCTCAAATTCCAGGATTCCATGAATCTGAAAGCTGAAAAGGAGCTTGGAAGTCATCTTGTCCAATCCCTTGTTGTACATGAGGGTAAACTGGACACATGAGGGGCGTTGCCCAAGATCACAAAGCCAGCACTCCAATTCAAGTCTTCCAATGCCCAATCCAGAGCCCATTCCATTGCATGCCAGTATTCCCTAGTCACAAGGTCAAGGTTATGGATAGAGAACTAGGAGGAAATTATCCCACCCCCCTCACTTTACAGATGGAGGGTAAGTGTCTTGATCTAGCTCACACATCTGCAGAGTTGAGCCCAGGACCCCTGATTCTAGATCCAAAGGGGTCGGTCCTCCTCTGGCTACATTCATGTTAGCCTGCTGAAAATAAGGAATATAATTCTTTGGGTCCTTCTGAAGAAAATCTCACTCCAAGGGAAGGTCCCATGCTGTTTGGAGGAAGTGAACAATGAAGAAAAAGGAATACTGCTATGCCCTGGACAGGATCAGAAACCTGTCCAATTAAATCCTGAAACCCAAACTGGGAGGATGATAATAATCGCATCTCAGAGATACAGTAGCCTTGGATCTGGATGGATTCCAGAAGCTCTTTGCAGATTTTCTAGCTAATAGACATTGCATGTGGTGGTGAGGGGGGCAGAGAAGAGGGATGCTCCGGGATGCAGCTGCTCCTGGGGAAAAATGCAGAAACCACTAAACAGCTGCAGTGACTTCCCCCACCCTCACTTCCCCAGCCCGCAGCAGAGTTTTATGCCTTCAGGAAAACCTCTGCCTGCTATACATGTCCCTAATCACACATCCCTTGGGAATCTTAGTTTTTCATCTCCATCATTCTCCTTCCCCCAAATCTTCATAGAGCCTTTGGTATAAATTTCATAAACTTGATGGACTTTGGGGGGGACCCCGGCTGCCTCTCTACTTTCTCTCCCTCCGGGAATAATCCATTTCTTCAGATTTGGGGAGTTTTATGGATAATAGAACTTACTCTTTTGTGTACCCAATGATTTCTAAATCTTATACATTTCTATCCTATCATAACCCTACAGAGACTTATAAAAGACCTCCTTACCTTTCAGATCTTCACCACTTCCTAGTCTTGAGAATTAGAGACAGAATAAAACAGACCAAAACAATAAGAGCTGACACTCATAAATTTACAGAATGCTTTACACCTGTTTTATCATTTGGTCCTCTCATCTGCCCTAGGAGATGAGTGATATCATTACTCCAATTTAGAGATAAGCTAACTGAGGCTGAAGAATTGATGTCTGAGGGACATCTGAGCTCAGATTTTCCAGATCCACTAAGCTGCTGCCAGATGGAAACCTCCTAGGTCCCTTCAGCTCCAGCGCTACGGCCTTAGGCCTGACTTTAGGCAAGAGGGGCTCCTCTCTAGGCCAGATGCTTCCTCTTTGGCCAAAGGCCTTGACCTAAATGGTTTCTAAGACCCTTGCAACTCTGGAAGTATTGTATGTCCACTGTATGTATGTCTGTGTACATGCATGTATTGTATGTATGAAGTATGATAAGTCCACTAACCTCATCTTCCAGATGAGGAAACTAATCCCAAAAAGGTGTATAATCTACCCAAGATCACACATCTAATAAATGGTAAACTAGTTCCTCTGGCCTAGAATAAAGCCATTTTCCTTCTGCTCCAGCTCCCAGAATACTCTATCTCTTACAAATGGAAGGTTTGTATAAAAACACATATATTGGTAGAAGGGGGTGAAGGTAAGGGGGGGAGAGAAGGTATTCTAGCTCCTTCACCAGAATAAGTTCATTTCAGCCCTTGATGAAGAAATCTTGATGAGCCTAATTTTAAAAGCTTTTTCTGGTCTCGCTCAGCTGAAGAATTTTCCATTCTCCATGGGCCATAATGTAAGTCATCACATCAGGGCTTTTCTGCACATCTATAAATAGTGTCTCCATGTGAGCCCCGGTCCGACAGGCCATTTTCATTACTTAAGCATGTCCGTGATCATGAGAACAAATGCCACTGCCCGGAAGGCCAGGCTCCCCCAGCCAGCCAGCCAGCCTCCAGGGCACATGTTGGGCAAATGTTCCTCAGCCTGCTGGGCTCTGGGAGGGACAAAGAGACTAGACAGGAGCAAGGAAAGAGACTCCGGTGAGGACCCAGAATAATGAAGTCACTGGGAAGTGGGGGCATCTCTAGGCTAGAGGGTCCTGAATGAAACAGCATGACCAAGAGAGTGACCGGCCCTCCCATTAAGCAGGGAAGTTCTAGTAATAGTAACCACAAATTGGTACAAGTTCCTTAATTCACTATGATTCCATAAAGGAACTTTAATGGCTGTTTGAAAGGATTTTTAAGAGGAATGAAGAGATGGAGGTCTCTTAAGGAGTGAGGGACAAGGTCAGAATTTGAATTCAGGTCCTTTGACTCCAAATCCAGAGTTCTCTCTACTTTGCATCCTCCTGTGGTCTTAGAGGGCTGCCTACAGCAAGAAGAGATCAAGTAACTCATTTAAGATGGATCACAGGGAGCCCCTGAATCTAGCCTTCCTCTACCATTTTATACAAAATTATCATTATTATATCTGACTTTATGGTGGGTTTTTCAGTATGAAAAATGCTCTACATGTATTATCTCACAACAAATCTATATTGTAGGTGCCACAGGTATGATTACTACTATTTTACAGATAAGGAAACTGAGGGAAAGGGAGTGTCAGGGACCTTGGGTCACTTAACTTTGTATCAAAGTATCAAACACAGGATTCCAAAGTAAAATGTAAACCCCAGCTCTCTTCAATGTGCCTCATTTCCACTCCAGGATCATTAAAGAGAACTGGGGCTATTTAGTTTGGAGAAGAAAAAGTTCAGGGGAATGTGATAATGGATTTCTATTTTCCTAGGGGCTGCCATGTGGCTTCTTCTGTTAAGTCCCAGAGGACCAAATTAGGAGCACGAGGTGCAAGAGTTGAATTTGAGTTCGACTTGACAATCAGAGCCACCCAAAGGAAGGAGATGTGGACTCTTTTCCTCAATAGAACACTTCCAGCGGAAGCCATGTGATCACTTTAAAGAGGGGGAAAAGGAATCCCTTTTTTAAATCTGAGTTGGACTCTCAAGTCCCCTTCAGCTCCATGTTTTTGATGATTGGTTGACCAGTTGGTGGGTTGATTAAGAAAAGCACAAAAATACTATCAAATCCCTCTAGTGGGGGCAAGAGGGGGTGAATATTGAGGGAAGTAGGATGTGGAGAACGGCTGGGTAAAGGTGCCTTCCAGTTCTAAAGCCCATTGAAATCCTAGCCCTCCTCCAAGGCTCACGCTTAAAGGTCACATCCTCTGTGAAGTCCGGCTCATGGACCCAGAATCCTAGAGATCCCTTCCTTCCTCGCTTCGGGGTTATGAGCCTCTGAGAATCTTCACAGAGGATGTGACCTTTAAGCATGAGCCTTGGAGGAAGCTAGGATTTCAACAGGTAGAATGAGAAGACAGGGGAAGAGAGCATGGCAGGTCAAGTAGAGGGAAACCACTTGTTCAAAAGCTCAGTAGCTTCCGAAAGACTTGGGATAAGAAATCCTCCCAAGAGACATCTGATGGAGTCTAACTAAGAGAAAAGCAATCTTTTCAGCAAGTTTCCCTAATGGTCTCATTTCCCAGACAAAAAAGGAACTGATTCAACTCTTTCCAAATTAATAAATGGCAAAAAGACACAACTGGCCAGTTTTCAAAACAAGAAATTCAAATTATCAATCTTCATCACTAATAATTGAAACGTGAACTCCTTGGGAGCAGGTACTGTTTTTAATCTGTCTTTGTGATCCCAGTATTTAACACAATGCCCAGCACACATTAGATGCTTAATCAATGGTTGTTGGATTGACTTTATAGATAAATTCAAACTGAAGCAACTCACATCACAAGTTCTAACTCATACCTATCAGATCACAAAGGTAACAGGAAAAAAATGACTAATATAAGAGATTCTTCGGGAAATGGGCACATTAGAGCACAATTAATGGAGCTAGACCAATGGATCTGGTCATTCTAGAAAGCAGTTTGAAGCTATGCCCCCCCAATTAATAAATTTTACATACCCCCTACAATACTACTACTGGACCTATACACCAAAAATATCAAAGAAAGAAGAAAATGACTCAGAAGTACAAAAAAATATTCTTAGCAGCTCTTTTTATCATGACTAAGAAACTAAAAAAGATGTCCAACAATTGGAAAATGAGCAAATAATAGTACATGAGCATAATCAAATACCACTGTGCCTTAAGAAATGATGAAATAATTTCAGAGAACTCTTGAGAAGTTTATATGAACTGATTCAGGATGAAGTGAGCAAAACATCATAAAAATCAACAACTTTAAAAGACCATCGTCTCCTCCTGGCTTCTTTCAAATCTTAACCGATCTTACTTTCTGGAAGAAGCCTTTCCCAGGTCTCCTTAATCTTGTCCTCCCTCTGACTATACTCCATTTATGATGTCTATAGCTTGTGTAAAGACTGCTATGGAGTGCCATAGTGAACAGAGCAGTGGGCAGGGAATGAGGATGACTCATCTTCCTGAGTTCAAATCCAGCCTCAGACACTCAGTAGCTGTGTGATTACGGGCAAGTTGCCTCACTCTGTCTGCCTCAGTTTCCTCAACTGTAAAATGAGCTGGAGAAGGAAATGGCCAATCCCTCCAGTATCTTTGTCAAGAAAACCCCAAATGAAGTCACAAGTCAGATATGATTGAAACAACACAACAAAACAAAATAGCTTGTGTGTACAGAGTTGTTCGCATGGTGTCTCCCCCATGAAATGACTGTATATCCTTTCTTTACCTTTTTCCCAGTATTTAGTGCAATACCTGGCACAGGTGCTTAATAAATGTTCATTGACTGTTGACTGAATACACTGAGTATCCATGATTCTAGGGGACTAATGATGAAGAATGCTATCTCCTGACTGAATGATGATGGATTCCATGTGCAAAATGAGATACACATGCATGGACATAATAACCATTGTGGGAATGTGTTTTGCTGGCAATTTATATTTGTTCAAAGGACTTCATTCTTTTCTTAGTTTCCCAATGGAAATGGAAGAAAGAGAAAAGAGGTGAGAAGGTAGGAACATAAATCCTCATTAATTAAAAAAAAATGAAATTTAATCTATAAAAAGAGAAATCTAGAAAAGAAAAGGCAATGGCTCCTATCTCAGAAATCAAGAAAAAAAAGTTTAGGGGCTCTCAGAGGAAGAAGACATCTTTGAAAGCTAAGTAAATATACTGTGGATATCAAAATAAACAAGGAGAAAATTTCTCCCCTATATAGAAGAAAGGAAAGGAAGGAAGGGAAGGAAGGAAGGGGAGGAAGAAGGAAAAGAAAGAGGGAGGGAAAGGGAGGAAAAATATTTATTTAGTGTTTACTATGTGCTAAGCACTGGAGATTCAAATACAAAATGAAGATACCTCTACCCTTAAAAAGTTTATATTGTAATGGGGGAAAACCACATATAAAAAAGTCGTTTCTGAAATAATCTATGAAATTTCCATTTTAAATAGAGAACCACAATCATTTTAAACTTTTTCTCAGCCTCATCTAGCCCAAGAATTCTAAGATTTTGGAATCCAGGAACACATTAAAGTTGATTTGGGAAGTTGTTGGTCAGCTACCCATCATCTAAATCACTAATCACAAAACCATAGAATTGGAAATGAGCACAGAGGCCATCCATCCTAACCACAGAAAAATGAGAATCCCTTCTGATTATTCTGCTGATTCTGCTGATAAATGATTGTCAAACATCTACATAAAATTCTGTATAAGTGCAAGCAGCTCCTCACCACCTGAGACAGTTAATTACATTCTGAGACAGTTTTGATGGGATGAAAACTTTTCCTGACATTGCCAAATGGGTCACTTTACATCAAGACTATCTTCTCCCTTTGGCCATTAGTATTAAGAAGTTTATGATTAAAACTTTTCATTGTTTCTACTGGATTTATATCCCAAAGAGATCATAAATGAGGGAAAGGGACCCACATGTGCAAAAATATCTGTAGCAGCCCTTTTTGTAGCAGCAAGAAACTGGAAACTGAGTGGATGCCCATCAGTTGGAGAATGGTTGAATAAATTAAAGTATATGAATATTATAGAATATTATCATTCTGTAAGAAGCGATCAGTGGGCTTATTTCAGAAATGACTGGATAGACTTATAGGAACTGAAGCTAAGTGAAGTGAGCAGAACCAGGAGATCATTATACACGGCAAGAAGATTATATGAGGATCAATTCTGATGAACATGACAATGAGATGATTGAGGTCAGTTCCAATGATCTTATGATGAAGAGAGCCATCTACGCTCAGAGAGAGGACTGTGGGAACTTAATGTGGATCATAACATAACATTCTCACTCTTTTTGTTGTTTGCTTTTTGCTTTTATTTTTTTTTTCTTTTTCTTTGATTTTTCTTATGCAGCAAGATAATTGTATAAATATGTATACATATATTGAATTTAACATATATTTTAACATGTTTAACATATTGGATTACTTGCCATCTAGGGGAGAGGGTGGGGGGAAGGAGGGGAAAATTTTGAAACAAAAGGTTTTCCAAGTTATCCATGAATATGTTTTGAAAATAAAAAGCTTTAATTTTAAAAATAAAAACTTTTCATTGTAAGAAACTTGATTTTATCACCTTCCTTCCCTACTTCTAATTTTCCAAAACAGAATCAGAGTCTACCCCTTCTTAATTCCCACCCCCAGTCAACATTTCATCACTTGGTGCACTTGACACCAAAAAGAAATTCAATTATGACATGGTACCCCAGAGACAATGCTCAGCTTTGGCTCCCTGATTCTGCTTGGATCTGTAAGAAATCCTAGTGAGGAATCCCAGTGAGCCTTGAGCATGCAAGTAAACTTGTTTGCTGAGAACTTTGGAACGTGATAACAGTTATCTGATAAAATCTCAGGAAGCACAAGACGGATCAGTCACCCTGCTGGTCCTTAATTAATGAGTGTCCTTTATGAAAGGCTGTGTTTACCTTGGAGACATGGTCAGTTCCTGGAGTAAACATAATCTCCCTAAAGGAATGGACAAATATTCTCCTTGGTGCACCTCTTGTGATGGAGCATCCTGTACCTGGGAGGCTGCTACATCTCAAGAGTCACATATCAAATGAGAATACTTAGTGTAATGCCTTCTTTGTTCTCAGCCTATAAAAATCCATTAGTGGAAAGGGACTTGGAGGATTCAAGGTAGGAATACTTGCCCAGCAATGGCTCCCACCCACTCTGAATAGCTGTGACCACTAGTCCTCCCAGCCAAGGACTTTAAGATGTTGGTGCTTCGTTGGAGTGGTGATGATATATGGTATATGTTCGTTGTTGTAGTGACCACTGTGTTTGTTAATTGGGTATTAATTTTTGTGCTATGAGTTTTGTCTTTTCTTATGTCTTATTTAAATCAGGTTCTGAGCAGTAACAAATTTATACCCACCTCTTTTAAGACTATGTTTGTTGAATGCAAATTCCAACCTTAGATTAATCATACAGGGTCTGGCCTGGATTCTGAAATATAAGAGAGCAAAGATGTCTACATCATCATGGAAAGCTGTATGGATGCAGTAGACCTTGGTCTTCTTTCCTTCTGAGTGGGGTTTGCCAGTATTTTCCCTTCTGGGGTTTTGTCTCTACCTGCCCAATCATCTTGGCACTTGTCTTAATCCTATCGAGGTCCATTTATACTGTCAGCATCTTAAGGTAATGAGTTCCACATGCTTTCTCTTCCCTGGATAATATGGTAAAGGCCTAAAAGAGATTTCTCTGTTTCTTCTGATAGCATCAGAATTCTCCCAGTGACCCAAGCTTCAAAGCTTAGAGTCATCATTCAAAATGATGATTAATGAGGAAGGGAGGGATCCTGTAGCTGCCAAGCATACAGAAAAGAGTTGTGGCCAAACTGGCCATACCTTTGTTCTTAGCATCTTTGACCCAGCTTCAGTTCATTCTGGATCTATTCTTGTCATGGGGAGAGGAGCTACTGAACCCAGTTTTCACCATCTATACATCTCTGTTACAAATCTGGGATGATTTTAATGAGTTGTTGTATGGCCACTTTGGTTGGTCTCTTAGGCAGTTGTCCCTTTTCTTCCTCATCATTATTATTTCTGGTTTTACTTTCTGTATTTCAGTCTTAAAGGCTTCCTATTCCTTTTGGGCTGATCTAACATTTTTGTTGTTGTTGCTATTTTGAGTTTTTTTGGTCACAGATCAGTTTGGTAAAACCTGCAGGCTCCTTTGATGAATAATGTTTTTAATTTGAAGTAAATGCTAAAATAAATTAAATTAGTAAATTTAATAAAATAAATTAAATTGAAGTAAATGCTAAATTTTAGAGAGAGTTTAGTGAAAGTAAAGATACATTTTTTTTCTCATCCAAGTTCATGCACTCAATGAAAACCATCCACAGACATCTTAGGAATACATGAATCCCAAGTTAAGAATCCCTACCCAATAGAATATTTAGTCATTTGGGTCTAATATATTTTCTATAGACACTTTTCAAATTGCTTTCCCCAGATCTGACATCCTCATTGGATTCTTCTAAGCTTTTCTCTCACTGTCTGTGGCAAACTCAGTGGTGAAGTAGCCACTTATCCCCAATGTCAGTGACATTTCCTAGTGAAGTACCTGATTCCTCAGATCTTCCTGACTCCATGTCCGGTGCTCTATTCACTCTAATATTATACTTCCTGCTAGATTCAGGCATCTAGACGGGGGCACCTTGCCCAACCTTATCTTTGTATTCCTAGCACTAAGCCCTGAACATTAATGAAACTTTATAAAAAGTAATGAAATGATAATAATGAGGGGATCACTTTCCAATGGTTCACAGCCAGTAGAAAAACTAACTATTGGGTTCTCCTGCAGTTCTCTAGTTCTTAAATGCCAGGGGAAATGTTCACATCATAGCAGCAAAAAGACAGACCACTCACTGGGGGGAAAGGGAGACTATTTTGTGATCATTAGAACAGGTTCACATTATACTTGACTTTCCTTTTTGTGTCTATGACATCCATTTTCAAAGAGTTTTCACTATGTCTGGCTTTATCCTCTATTCCAGACTCATCCACAAACAAGTGGTGAAAAGAGGTTCCTAATAGAGAGAGAATTCTGGACTAGAACTAGGAGACTTGCTTTCAAAACCTGGGACTGCTAAAACACACTAAGGGATCATGGGGAGGACAGTTAGATATTCTGGACCTGGCTCTCTATGATCTCTGAGGACCCTCTCTACCCTAGCAAATCTGCATTCTAAGGTTCTCATCCATCCTACATTCTAAGACCTCTCCCAACTCCTTGGAATTCTGTATTCTACTGTTCGTTCAAACTATAAAATTCTATGTTGTCAGGCTCTTCTTAGTTCTGACATCATGTGTTCTAAGGCCTTTCCCAAATTTGAAAATCTGCATCCTAATATACCTTCAAGCTATAAACTCTGTTTTCTCAGGCTCCTTCTAGTTCTGACATTCTATGTTCCAGGCCTTTCCCAAGTTTGAAAATCTATGTTCTAATATTCCTTTAAGCTCTGATATGGTAGAATTATATGATGAGACAAGTTTAACTATTTGGTGGCTCAGAGACTTTGTGCCTGCCACTGATGCTGCTTTTTTTTCCCCCAAGACAATGGAGGAGGGGGATAGCATGAGGAGGGGGCGTGAGGAATCACAGGCAGCCCATTGGAGGAGAAAACCTCTCATTCATCTGCACTAATCACCACAATGCCCAAGCTGAATTCCGGAAATACAATCGCTCTGTCCCTGCCTGCTTCATAGCCAGCTGCCAAACATGTGTGATTCAAGCTGGAAAGAGTTCAATCAGGGACACTGGGTTATTGAACGTGATAAAAATAACCGAGTTCCATCAGTATGGTATGTGTACAGAGGGCATTGGTTCTCTCTGTCCCAGTCTTGTATAGTGGGAAAAGCTCATGCTTTGGGATCAGAAGACCTGAGTTCAAATCCTGCCTTGGAAAAAAGGTGACCTTCGACAAAGTTAATTAATTCTCTGGCTTTGCTTTCCTCTGCTGTAAAGAATAAGAGGTGGCTCAGTGGATAGAGCACCTAGACTGGAGTTAACAAGGGTTGAGTTCAAATCCAACCTCAGACACTTACCTATGTATATACTATGTGAACCTGGCAAGTCGTTTTACTCTGTGTGCCTCAGTTTCCTCATCTTTCAAATGAGCTGGAGAAAGAAATGGCAAACCACTCCAGTATCTCTGACAAGAAAATGCAAATGGGTCATGAAGCGTTGACCTGGAAATTCCCTTTAACTAACGAAATCCCAAGTCCAATCCCTATGCCTATGGGCCAGCTTCTGGCTGCTGGAGATACCAAGCCATGCCCTCAAGAAGCTGAAATTCTGCTGGGACACTACAGCATATTCCCCCTATTCCCCCACTTTCTTTTTATAGGACCATGCTACCTGATGCAATCTCTTCCCCAGACCCAGAGTCCCAGATTTCTCATTGTTCTCTCTAATGAACAGCACCACGAACTCGAATTGTGCTCAGGAGATTCCCTTCTAGCCTGATCAGAGCATCAGGAACTGGCCAGGATTTGACCCCAGGCTCCTCTTATTCCAACTCCTCCAATCTTCCATCACATCTCATCTTCTCCTTTGCCTTGGAGATGATAAGAAAGTGTGACTAGAGCCCTCTGGATTACCTCTCTACATCCTGGACTTTTTCTGCACATATTCCATGCAATCCTATGCAAGAGTTCTGGCTACTTCAGCATATTCTAACTTATCTTACATTTAATTATGGACATAGACTCACAGGATCACAGATTTCACTCTAGAAGAGAAACCAGGGAATTATTAATTTTCACACACACTCTTACGGACAGAATGGGAAACAGAGTCAGAGAAGTTGAATAAGTTGCCCAGATTCACACTGCTGAGAAGCAGCAGAGGAAACCCAGGTCTTTTAACTTTCCACTGTACCCCCATTATCCTCTCCCCGAGTTTCTGACTTGAATTCAAGCTATCTGGAGGCAGGGGCTGTGCTGTTGCTCCTAATCCATATTTGCCAGATAGAACGGAATCCCCCTGAGCAGAGAGAATCAGCTGTGCTCCGACCAGGACCCAGGAACTGGAAAGCCCAAGTCAACCGCTCCATACTGACATCACTGACTCATCATCTCCTACCTGAAATGACTTCTACAAAGATCATGAACCAATTAAGCCTCAAATGGGCCACGGGGCTTAAGGTGCTGGGGAAGGAGGAATCATGATATCCTGCTTCTTGGAAGCCAATGACTGAGCAAGGCCCCAGGAGCAAACTTCTGACTCACCAGCCACCGGTGTTTCCTTTAAGGGTCACTTAGTGGGACCTTTCTCTCCCATTAAATTTCTCGTGGGCAGGAACGTTGCTGATGCTAGAGTGACGTCAAGCCCAACAGATAATGGGTAAGGTATGGGGCTGGGCCCCCATCAAATGTTCCCTAGGATAATGATTGGCTCTTACCCATCAGCTCAGCCTCCTTTCATCTGGAGGGGGATCTCCTTGCACTTATAGCAGATAGCTAATTAGACCTCCCCCACGGGGCATCACAGGGTACATTTACGTATGTATCCGTGCAGAAAGAAATGCACTCTGGCTAATTGCCTCTCTTTTGTACTCAGGAACGCCTTTCACACGGGATCTCAAAGCGATTTTCCAACTGAAGTCGGGGAGTTAATTATTCCCTTCTTGGGAGGTCCTGGGGCTACCAGAGTCCCTTTGTAAATTATCCTTTCTGAGCACCGGGCTGGCATGTTTGGTGGTGGGAGATCCCTGTGGGGAAGAAGGTGAGGAGATCACAGGTCTACATCTGCAAGGGACCGCCCATCCAGCTCCCTCACTGATAAATGAGACAAGTGAGGGTAAAAGAGAGGATATGATTTGTCCACACAGGTATCCATTAGCAGAAGCAGGATGGAAATCCAGATCCTTAGACCCCAGAGCTAGCTCTGCTCCTATGGCATCAGGGAGAAAGCGAAGGTTCAGCTGGGTTCAGCTAGAATAAAGAGAAGAAGGAGCTGGAGGCCAGCCTCCTAAAAATAATTTTATGGATTTTACAATTTTACAGATTAGAAAATGGGGCCCAGAGAAGTGAAAGGTCTTCCTAGTGTCACATGAGTGATAAAACTGAGTATCCTAAACCCAATCAGTACCATTAACCCATAATGAGTCAATTCTACACATGGTAGAATGAGGAGGAAGAGGAAGGGGAAGAAGGCTAAAAGAAAGAGGGGGAAAGAAACAAAGGAGAAAAGGGTGGAAAGGATGAGGAAAGGCAGGGATCTCTCTGGCCTTTCTAACTCTTCCCAGCCTGTTTTTGGCTCATATATGTCCAGTCCTCCCCCACCATATTCTAAATGAACCCAAAGTTCAAGCTAAAATCATCAGTCTATGCTATTCTTTTGGATTTCAATTTGTTGAATTTTACAAGTACTTATTAAATATTTACTCCTTGCTCTGTGACCTGGACAAGTCTCAGTTTGCCTCAGTTGCTTCCTCTGTCAAATGAGTTGGAGAAGGAAATGGCAAAGCACTCCACTCTCTCTGCCAAGAAAACTTCAAATGAGGTCACGGAAAGTCAGCTACCACTAAAAAATACTTGAACAACCAGCACCAGACCCTGGCCAGGTTCTTGGAATACCAAGACAAGAGAAGCTAGTCCTTTCATCCGGGGACTTAGATCTTATTAGAAATATAACCTATAAGTAGAGAAGAACTCTCCCCCAAACAGAAATCATCTGCTTGTCCTGGTACACCCCAGAGTTTCCCATCAGGAGCATCAAGAGAGAGCTGTGGAGATCTCCCCCTTTTGTATTCCATGGGAGGCGGTGCTGGATACAGTCTAAGGAGCTGTTCAAAGCCCAACTTTGATAAGGAGAGAAAGGGGTCTCTCAAAAAGCAAGCCAGATGGCAGAGTCAGAATCAGGATTCAAATCCTGTGATTGATGCTTACAACTGGGTGACTTTGGGCAAAATCACTTCTCTGCCCTGAGCTTCTGCTTTAGTGCTTATTTAGTCACTTTTCAGTTGTGTCCAGCTCTTTGTGACCCAATTTTGGGAGTTAATTGACAAAAATACTGAAGTTGTTTGCAATCCCATTCCCTTCTCCAGATCATTTTACAGTTGATCAAACTGAGGCAAACAGGGTTAAGTGACTTTACAGGGTCACACATCTAGTAAGTTTCTGAGACTCTATTTTAATTCAGGAAGACTCATCTTCCTGATTCCAAGACCATCTCTCTATCCAACCTGCCTCCCAGTTGTCCCATTTTCTGCTTCCTCAACTATAAAATAATGGCCTTGGAGCAGCTGACCTCTGAGTCACTCATGCATCAGCATTAGTCATGGAACCTGGAAAGTGATGTGTTTGTACGAGATGGTCCCTAAGGTTCTCTCTAGCCCCTTATCTACAATCTCATATAAAATCAAACTAGGTAATAATAATAACTTTAAATCATGTTACTCCATGTTTAACAGCAATCAGAGGACTTTCACAAGAGATGATGTCCGTCAAGCAGGTATTATTAAACCCATTTTAGATACCAAGAAACTGAGAAAGGTAAAATGGCTTCATCAATGTCCTATCCTTAATAATAGGATTATGAAGCACAGCTCGGCCAGGGGCACTGGCAAACTTTGTCATTGGTCCTTTCAACAAAAAAAGAAGCCCCCTTCCAGCTGGCAACTGGTCACCCAGCTCATAATAACGAGCTCCGTCCTTCAAATCCAAGGACTTCCTCTGCAAGAGTCAAGATATAATCACACACATCCCTTCCTAACTGACATCCAACATCTCCCCATTATCTCTAGGGTCAAATGCAACCCCTCTGTTTGGCTTTTAAAACTCTCTCCCTCCTGACCCCTTCCTTTATTTTCAGCCTTCTTAAGATTTCCTTCCCTCCAAATTCCAGCTACATCTGCCCAGGATGCTTCAGCTCCTTCCTCAATGGCTTTGAACTCTCTGGCCCTCATGCCTGGAATGCTTCCACTCCTAAAAAAATCCTTTTCTTCCCCCCAGATACAGCTCAAGGGTCACCTCTGAAGGCAGCCTTTCCTTCCTCTCCCAGGGGCTAATGGCCTGCCCCCTGACAGCCACCTTCTGTCTGCTCTCCATAAGCAGCCCTTTGCCTTCTATCAGCCCTCATAGTGGTTAAAGCTTTTACAATGCTCCAGTGGCCTGGGGAGCATTTTATCAAAGCTATAAAGTCTCAGAGGAGGAGGGGGTCCTTGAAAAACATCTAATCCCATGGGGCTTCAGGAGGAATCCCCTTTCTGACTTGGCTGCTGGCCCTCATGGAGCTGATGTTTCAGCTCCCTAAATATGATTCTCCATGTCCCACTTCTGCAATGGTACAGGCTAGACACCTAACTGGACTTCCCTCCCTCACGCAAACAAGAACTCCGAAGTTCAGTGGGCCCAGTGGAGGTTCCCATGCACACCTTTAACTGACAGGGACTAACCACACAGTAGACAGACACCCCACTCTGGTCCATCCCTCCTGGGATCAAAGAGGGAGTGAGCAAGGGAGGTCTACCTCTCTACCAGCTCAGTTCATAGCACCACAAGTGTGAAAAAAGTATCATCATCCTCTGAAGCAGCAAGAAAGAGAAAAGTTTCAGTTTTAAAGATATCAAGCCCCTTCTTTGGGTCACAGAGGGTCTCCAAGCTAGGTGATGTGGGACTGCCCAGGAAAACTTCTTAATGTAGACGATAGATAGATAGATAGATAGATAGATACAGATCAATAAATGGATCAATAGATACTCTACATGTAATAAAATATAACCTATTATACTTGTGAAATATGTATGGTATCACCTAAACTACTTATTGTACATTCATACTTGACTAGAAGACAGGTCTTTGCTGTCTCTCTTCTCTCTGCCTTTCTGTTTCTCTCTGTCTCTGATTTTATCTCTCTCTTTGTTTCTCTGTGTGTGTGTTTCTCTCTGTTTCTCTTTTTCTCTGTCTCTGTCTCTCTGTTTCTGTCTCATCTGTCTCTCTGTCTCTTTGTCTTTCTGTCTCTTTCTCTCTGTCTCTCACATGCATGCACATATACACATATAGGAATACTAAAAAAAAAAAAAAATGGACAGCTAGTTATAATAGAGAGTAGTAGGCCTGGAGGCAAGAAGACGAGTTCAGATCCAGCCCCAGAGACTTAATAGCTGTGACTTGCCAAGTAACTTCATTCTGTTTGCCTCAATTTCCTCACTTATAAAATGAACTGGAGAAGGAAATAGCAAACCACTCTAGTATCATTGCCAAAATAAAAATTCCCAAATGAGTTCACAAGGAGTCGACTGAAAAATAGCAGTAACAACAGAGAAGGAAATGACAATAGGCTACAGTATAAAAGCAGCCTTGGAGCTTAGACTGGACTCTGTCCTATAACACTGTGTCCAAGACTCCTTGATCTTATTATGCTTTCCTCCAATCTAATCGATCTACATTATTCATTTTGACCTTGGAAGTGGAATGACCAAAAGAACATGAGAACATGTTGGATCTGGAAGGAAAGGAGTGGATTTAGGGTGAGGCTAGAGCCAATAAGTGACAAATAGAGACTGACCCACACTCCTGGGCTAATCCAAATGGCAGAGGGAGGGACGATGGACAGAGGGCTTATAGAAACCCAGCCTCGTCACCCCTACTTTGAACATGGCCCATGTTCCTTGATGATGAGAGATAGACAAATTGGCAGGTAGGAACCCTCATACACACCTGGCAAACTATGACTGTAAGACTGGACTGATACAGCTCATGAGTACCCAAGGGGAAGAAGGGATTTCTAGGTCAGATTCAATTGTCCACAAATGTGGTCCTGCTCTAAAGCACCCCAAGGTACTTATAAATCACACAGCACCCTCAGTTCAGGCAACTACCTTGCAAATGTTTGCAGGAGGATTGAGAGAAAAGGGACAAAAATCACAAGACCTGTTTCACTCTTGGAAATCTCCCCACCACCACCTGCTTCCAAGGCAGACTCTCTGGACCATTGAGCAAATGTCCTCCTTCATAGCTGAACAGACACCAAAAAAAAAAAGCCAAAAAATCTCAACAATCAGAGATTTCAGATTCTTCTGCCTTGGAAGGAAGGAAATGAGCTAGAATCTCCACCATCTAAATTGTCTGTTTGTATGAGGAGGGGAGAGGAATTATGGAAGAGAGGTCTACACTGGCTAAGGAAATAAACTAGTTGCAGCTAATATCCAATAATTCTCATTTCATTGGAAAGGTGAGGAGCTATGGGTGCAACCCATGGCCAGATTTGCCATGGTGGTTCTGCTTAAGTGTTTTTTCTTTCATTCCAAAATAAGATTCGCTTTAGTTGTAAGGAGATCTGAAAAAGTCTGTGATTTAAAACCAAAAGACATTAATCACACTTTTTAAAAAACTTTCTCCTCCCCATCACCCGACCCCCACTGGCCCTGACATCCCCACATTAGTCATCCATTTGGGTTAAGGCAATAAAGAGCTATGTTAATATGAAAATGGGTTATCTGGGAGGAATGAGACATTAAATTATCATAGTTCATTAACACCTCAGCACAACTTAATTTATCAGAGGAGCTAGTCAGCCAACGGAGGCCCTGGAGGGAAGGGAAATGAGCTAGAGAACATAGGGTGGGAGCTGGGGAGAAAGGAGAGTGCACGGAGAATGCTGGAATGAAATCTGAGCAGGGCAGGGCTCAGTGGAACCTCGGGGAGAGGACAGAGAGTTGAGACCCGGAGGCTGGACAAATGTGTCCAATCCTCTGATCTGCCCAAGCTGGCCTTGGTCCCTCCCCATAACGGGGTCACCCACTTTAAGAGGTCTCATCTACCCCCCCACACTTCCTACCAAAGCCTTTCTTGCCTAGAGCTAAAGGACCGCCTAAAGCCTCCGGAGTCCCCTAGATTTAAGTCATTGGTGGAAGAGTCCGAATGTCAATAGTAGCAACTCTCAGAATTAGTAATAAAAATAAGGAGCATTTTTGTGGTATTAACGTTAAGCTTAGGGTTAATGTGGTATTTAAGGTCACATATGTTTGAACCTCACAAGCACCCTGGGAAATGGCTGCCCCTATAATCTCCATTTTACATGTGAGGAAATCTCTGTCCTGTGACAGGGAGCTTCAGGCTTCAGGGAAGAAGCAAACCTTTGAAATCGGACCCTGTCAACAGGTGGCTACAAACTGTCCCTCTGTGTGTGTTTGTGTTTTTGTATGTACATATATGTGTGACGTGTGTTTGTATGTTTGTGTCTTTGAGTGTATGTGTGTGTCTTTAAGTATGTCTGTGTTTGTGTGTGTATGCATGTTTCTGTCTTTGTGGGTACATGTGTGGCTGTGTGCGTTATGTGTTTGTATGTGCATGTGGGTGTTTTGTGTCTTTGTACATGTATTGTGGCTGTGTGTGTCTTTGTGTGTATGTGATTGTGTTTGTGTATTTGTTTTTCTTTGTGTGTATCTTTGTGAATATCTGTGTGTGTCTATATAAAAGTTATTTTTGTGTGTGTCTGTGTCTGTGTCTGTGTCTGTGTCTGTGTCTGTGTCTGTGTCTGTGTCTGTGTCTGTGTGTCTGCGTTAGCAGAGACGCGGTGACCGGCAGAAAGCGGGCGGGGCCGGTGACCCGCCACGGGCGTTCTGAGCCTGCAGGGGCAGGGCCCTTGGGACACGCTGGGCAGGAGCCCCCCGGCCCGCGCGCGCCCCTCGGGGGAGGAGACCGCCTGCGGAGCCAGGCCCCGGGATGGGAACCTGACACACCTCGGCCTCGATTTCCCCTCCCGCGGAACGGCCCGCACTGCTCGGCCCCGAGGTCTCACCGGGGGGTGAGCTCCCTGAGAGCGCCCGGGGGGCTGGGGGCGCTGGCCCTCGGGGACCTGCAGCCTCTCCCCTGTGTCCCGAGGCTGGAGAGCGGGGTCCCCGGGCCCCCGCTCCTCGGACTCCCCGGGCCCTAGGCCTTTAATCTCCCTCCCAGCCTGAGAGGGCGAGCCTGGCTCCGGACTTGGGCCGCGGCCAAAGGGCCGCCTCTTCTCGCGCTTCTGGGATTTCAGGTTCGGCCTGAGAGAGAAGTCGGGAAACTGACGGCTCCCCGCCCGCGCCGCGTTACGGGCTGCGCTGGAGGCCGCCGGGGACCGGCCGGGGCTCTTGGGCTGTCTGTGCTCCACCTGGTGGAAGGTGTCGGCAAGCGCAGGACCCGCTGGGTCCCGGCCTGGGCCGCCTCCCGAGGGGCAGGTCCCGGAGGCCTCTCCCCGGCCTTGCTTCCCCGGCCTCAGAGAGGACACAGCACTCGCCCAGCGCCCCACGGCCGGACTCTCAGGGGCCACGTTTTCTGACGGGCAAACCTCTGCTCCGCCCCTTACAGCGGATTGCCGGGTCCTCGAGGGCAGCGCAGAATTACTGAGCATGGGCACAAAGGCCCCTCCGGCGTCCGTCCGCCCGGCCCGGCTCCGAAAGGACCCCACCGTGAGGACGTCCCCGGCAGGGAGCTGTCCCTCCCCTGGCAGAGTCTCCTCACTGGGAGGATCCCGAGACCATCACCCAGGGGCCGTCCCCAGGAAGTGCTCTCCCCGGGCCTGGGCAATGGGCCAAGGGCTGCCCCCTGTTCTCTGGGACGCTCTCCTTAGTGCGGAGTCTCCCCTGGCTCCCAAGCCCAATCTGCCTTCTGGGGATCCCACCCAACGCCCTGGGTCCGACCTGTGGGCAATCAGAGCCAAGAGGAACCTTTTCCTCCCTTCAAATGCTTCAAGACCATTAAATCTTTTTATTGTCTTTATTGTAGTTACTGTGTTTATTGTAGTTACTGTATTAAATCAATTAAACCAAGACTAATATTAAATCTTTTTATTGTAGTTACTGTATTTATTGTAGTTACTGTATTAAATCAATTAAATCAAAACTGTATTAAATCTTTTAATTGTATTTATTGTATTAAATCAATTAAATCAAGACTAGTATTAAATCTTAAAATAGTAAGATACTGCTATCACTGGGGCCCCGCCCCCTCCCCTTCCCCCACTCTACTGTTCCTTTCCTGGGCTAAACATCTCTGTTCCCCCAATCAGTTTACCTGTGGCAGGTTCAAAGTCAAAGGGGACTGGGAGACTATTTAGTCTATCTTCCATATTTTCCATATGAGGATATCCCGGGCTAATCATCTGACATCAGAGAATCTCAGTTTTCTCAAGTAATATACTGCCTGTCTTTACCCCATCTAGTGATAATAGATAATAGGCATGCAGTGTGTGACCCTGGACCAGTCACTTAACCCTATTTGCTCTCTGAAAGCTGTCCCAACACTTGTTCTGAGACCTGCTCAATATGGACTCTTTCCCGACTCGGAGGATCCCATGAGGGTTATTTCACATTCACTGAAAAGTTGTTTGGTCCTTCCTTCTCCAAAAGGACCGGGACATCATCAGGGAGGTGTTGAGGAGTTGAGGAGTCCCCCTCTTTGTTATGTAAATGAGTCTACCTGAGGATTTTAAACACCCATGGATAGAACCATCTCCTTCCCATCCAACTCCTCAAATGGCTCTGGAGGGGAAAGTGAGGCAGGCAACCTTGCCCAGTCTTCCCTCGCTGCAATCCAACCCACTTGCAAGTCATGGTCCTTTTCAAGATCAAAGGCCAGACAATAACAACCATGAAGGACAGATTGATGGATTTCAAGCCAACGAGTTTATCTGACTGTTATTGTGTGAACTTGGACTGGAGACATCATCTATGGACCCTGATCTTCCCATTTACCCAGGGAACTATCTCCAAAGTCCCCCTCATTCTCAACCTTGAGCCTTTCCACTCAGCAAGAGGCTAGAATCATTTGGGTTCCAGCAGGGGCCAATGGCACCTCTTTAGGCAAACTCCCCTTTTCTTTTCCATTAGCAGCGCTTCCATCCTGTTTGTCCTTGGGCTGTCCAGAGCCCACATGAGCCGTGTACACTTAGATCTCCTCTCAATACATCACTTGCCAAGAATCAGCATTTTGATGGAAAGGGGTTGGGCAGATACGCTTTCAGGACACGTCTGTCCTGCCCCAGATCAGGCTCCGGCTGAGCCTTGAGAGTGTAAAGAAAGTACCCAAGGGGAGGTTAGATTAACCTCAAGAGGCTGAGTCATCAGGACCATCACGTAAAAACTATCTGAAGCATCGAGATTTATTCAACAAACATCGACTTACAAATATGTTCAAAAGTTGGGGGAAGGGGCTTGTGGATAAATATGGTGTACTCTCTGCCACCTTGGGCCTTAGAGTCTCAGCTGGGGAGCTTACATGCATGCAAATGGTGGCAGAGGGAGAGGGGGGAAAGCAAAGGAATTGAGTGGTATTGCATGACCTTGGGTTTTTCTTCAAATGCCTCAGTTTCCTCCTCTGTAAAACAAGAAGATCAAACCAGATAGCCCTTAAGATTCCTGCTAGCTCTGAAAATAAATTCATACATGAGAAGTAAGAGGGAAAAGCATTCTCAGCTAGCTTCAGGAGAGATAGACTTTCATTTGAACCAGGGGAAATCAAGGAAGGCTTCATAGAGAAGGGAACATTAGAGACAGGCCTTGAGTTGAAAGACATTCAAGAGAAGTGATTCCCAGGAGCTACAGAAAGTCAATCTTGGACAAACAGCAATGTCAAGGCGATTGGCAGACAGATGACACTGAGTAATCCCTAGAAATTTCCATGCGGGGAGTTCCAAATCCCAATTAAATCTCAGGTCCGACCTCCAGAGTCTCAAGCAACAGCAGGATATATTTTAGGATTGTAGATGGAATGCTGGAAGGGAAAAGGCGGTAAGATCCTTGAAGGCACTTACTGTTTCTCTTTGGATTCATCACCCAGTGTCTGACTCCTAAGAGATGCCTAATAACTGTTTGTTGCTGAAGATATGAATAGATGGGGAAACTGAGACCCAGAGCTCATAAGCATTTTGAACCCAGGTCCTCTGATTTCCTCCTTTTCACCTGACAGTATTCTGGGTACCTTTTAATAATTTTTTTAATTTTTTTAACATTTAATTAGAATTTTTAAAATTAATTTCATTTATTTTTTTGTTTATTTATTTGATTTAACATTTTAAATGTTTTAACAGAAATAACAATAAACAAGAACATAATGGCCATTTTTTTCTGAGTGATATAAACTGAGGCCACAAAAGGAAGATATAGTTTCCCCAGACCCTGATGTAACATCCTGGGGCTCAGGATACAGCCCATAGGGCTTTAGAGTATTGTAGTATTCTTCTTTAAAATGTAATGTTCTCTGGGAGCAGATTTCTTGGGGGGACTTAGAATCCTAACAGAATATAATGTTTCATATCCCAAATTTCCAGCACCTACAAAACTGTGAAAACTAACTACAAATCTAGGGAACTAGCTACAAATGGGGGGAAGGAGGGGATAATTTGGAATAGAAGATTTTACAAGGGTAGGTGTTGAAAAATTACCCATGCATATGTTTTGTAAATAAAAAGCCATAATAAAAAAGTAAATACATCACTATTAATGTCATGTTTGAACCAAAAAAAATTTTAAAAAGAAAAAAAAACGAGCTACAAGAAGAAATCATACTTCTAAGATGTTAACTGCCCATTTCCATCTCACATCTCAGCAGATAAAAAGAGGGAGCCAGAGAAAGAAGGGAAGAAAATTGATGGGAACACCTAGTGGGAGAATAAAGTGCCCCCCAAGAATTTGCTCTCTAGTGGGTGGATATTTAAAGACTCATTTTTGCACGAAAAAATGAAAATAGAAAATGGTATTAAAATGACATGATTCCAAAAATTAAAGACATCTTAAGAAGAAATTGGGCTCTCTGTGGATTCTAAGCAGACTGGGAAGTATAAAGAGGAGGGATGCAGGAAAAAGATGGCACCAGAGGGAGGGAGCATCAGCCCCAAATGGGAGAGTGCTGAGTCAGCAAGCTTAGAAGCTGGAGTTCCAGCCCAAGAACTGCCATGGCCATACAACTCTACATAAAGAGTTATAACTAGCAATTTTGTGCTCAAGGGAAGTGAGACAAAGCAGGCCTTCACTTCAGTTTGGGGAAGAGCAGGAGATATATAGTTGGAGAGGAGGTTACCAGAGCTTTGACCCATGGAGCAGAAGGTGAGAGAAGCCCTGATATGGTAGTTTGCTCTTTTAATTAATTATTTTTGCTAATTAGCTGTGGGCAGCTGAAGGCCCAAGTTTGAATCCTATCTCAGATACTTCACTAAATGTGTGAATTTATCATTTCCTTTAGAGTCCCTCAACATGAATTTCTTCATCTAGAAAATGGAAATAATAATAGCATCTACTCAGGGTTCTTGTGATGATGAAATGAGATAAAATATATGTCACTTTGCAAATCTTTGTTGTTCATTCCAGTTGTATCCAATTTTCTGTAACTCCTTTGGGGATTTTCCTGGCAAAAATACCAGAGTAGTTTACTGTTTCCTTCTCATCATAAGAAAAATGAGGCAAAATAGGGTTAAGTAACTTGCCCAGGGAAATATGAGAGATCAGCTTTGAACTCAGGTCTGTCCAAGCATAGAACTCTATGCACTGCACTAACTGCCTTTAGGTACTTTAAGGCGCTCTATAGATGCTAGCTGTTATTATTTTTAGCTATTGTTGTTTGCATAGCACTAAAATTTCAGCACCCTTGGACGAAGCTCCAGTCACCCTTTCCTTGTTACACCTCAGGCTGTATGAGCTTAGACAAATGCCTACTTCTAGGGGCCTCAGAGAATTATAGACTCCTCAAGAAAAGGTGGGTCTATGTTCACTGGACTATTCCAAGCGCTGCAAAGCTCATTGGGAAAAGGGAAAGCTGTTCATTGGAGCATAATCCAGATCTGGATAGAGGGTCAGAGTTCTAAGTCTCAGTCCCTCATTTCACAGTAAAAGATCCAGGGAAGCTAATTCAATTGCCCAAAGCTACATGGGAAGGAAGTATCAAAGATAGGACTTAAATCCAAGTCATTTGCTTCCCATTCTGTACAGTGGATCTGGACTCTGGCAATGTAGGTTCCTACCTCAGTTGTGCTACTTACCACTGGCTGTGTGACCTTGAGCTGGTGCCTTCCCTTCTTGGCAGCCCCATTCCTGCGTCATTAACTCAAGGGGATTGGAGTGTGATCCCAAAGCCCTCTTCCACATCTAAATTCTATGTCTGGGAATCAGTCAAGCTGGACACATTCATGCCTCTAAAATAAGCGTCCTAAAATAACAGCTCCCGTTCCCAGCCTGACCATCAGGAGCAAAGCCGAAAATTAAAGGGGAGGGCAGGGTGATCTCTGAGGGCACATCTAATGGATGGGAGGTGGCCCCAGGCCATATTTTCTAATATTAGCACAGGTTCTGTCCTCTGGCTGAATCAATGGGAAGGAGGTGCAGGAGAAGGCAGAGAAGGGAATAAGCATTCATTAACTACCTACTGTGTGCCAGGCACTGGGATGAGAGCCTTAAGGGGAAGCACTATTATTATCATCACTTAACAGATGAGGAAACTCAGGTTAAGTGACTTGCTCAGGGTCATTTATTTGAATTCAGGTCTTCCTGATATCCACTGCACCTGGAGAAAAATAAAAAAGAGAATGAAAATGGAAGGGTGCAGAGATCCAGCCACACAGCCAGCATGAGCTCCAGAAAGATAAAAACCAAGGGATGTTGGGATGCAGGATAGGAAGCTTCAATATAACAACTGTCTTGAGGTGGGCAACTCTCAAGGTCAAAGTGAAAAGAGGTCCCCATAGACTGGGTGACCAGAGACCAGGCTTCTTCCCCATTTCTGGGTAAGTTTTTTCCCCAACCCTTCATAATTTCAGGGCCTTCCTCCTGTTCCTTATTTCCTATCAACCCTTATTCTAACTTCCTTTGTATATATCTATTTGCTTGCTGTCTCCCCCTATAGATTAGGAGCTTCTTGAGGGGAGGGACTGCCCAAGGCTGCATCCTCAATACTTACTTAGCACAGTGTCTGGCTAAAGATAAATACTATAAAACTAGAAGGGCTTAACAAGGTTTTATAAGAGGGAATATCAAAAATTATCCATGTATACATTTTGAAAATAAAAATCTTTAATTTAAAATATATATATAAGTGCTTCACGTAAGTACTTAACAAATGCTTATCATTGGACCCAATGATCAGTCCTTGATTTTCTCATCTACCTCATGAAGCAGTGGGATTCTAGGAGTTCGATTCTAAGGCTTAAGAAAGATGTCCCAACCACCCAAGTTCACCTTTATAAAGGGGCCCCAAAAAGCAAGTTTCTTCAGGGGCCCAGCTTTTTGCTTCTGCCGGACACAACCCCAAGCTTGGATGAGATAGATGCATCTCCTCCTGATCTCTGCCTTTTAGGACCCCAAGTTCCCTCCAAGACAGCTCAGTTCCTCCTTCTCTACAGAATCTTTTGGGAAGCCCACAACTTCTAGTAATGTCACTTCTCCCAAGCAATCTTTTAAAAAAATCTGTATACCCCCCCACCTCTCTCTCTCTCTCTCTCTCTCTCTCTGTATATATATATGTATGTATATGTATATATAATATATATTATATTGATATATATATGTTTGTATGTGTTGTATTTATATGTATTATTGTATTGTATATGTAATATACAATTATATTTATATAATATATTACATATACAATTACATAAAATATAATATATTTACACATATAACATATTATGTGGGTATATATAATATTATATACATATATATCCATATATATCAAGAGAATGTAAGATTCTTAAGAGCAAAAATCATTTCCCTGCTGTCTATGTACTCCCAGCATTGAGTATTATTCTGTGTAAACACTAAGTATTTACTTATTGATTGGAGATCAATGGCCAATCCTATCGAGATGGAAAAAAGAGAATAAGCTACAATATATCCCAGAGAGAATAAGCCACAATATATCCCGGAGAGAAAAAGCTTGTCTCAGCCCGGCACAAAGCAGACTTTTTGCCAAGATAAACTCAAAAAATGAAACATGAGCAGAGAGTCGGGGGCCTGAGGGGAGGGGGAGAATGCACCATACCTTGTTGAGGTGCTCAGTCTAGCGTTGGTCTTTGCTCCATGTTACAAGCAAGGATTCATTTGGGAGTGAGAAATGGCCTTAGTTTGTTTTGGTTTATTTTTTTTCTTAGAAATAGCTGTGGCAGAAAGGCAAAAGGAGGCAATAAATCATCTTTTTAAAAGAAGGGAGGAAAAAGAAATGTGACTTCTTCCTCCTTCTGTGGTAAGGATTAGAAAAGAAAAGGGGGGGGGGGCGGGGAAGCTGATCCTAGAATCTCCTAAGACTTCTGGGGAGGATCAAATATCTCTTCAGAAATGACATTTTAACTGATGTAAGTGTGAACAAGTTGGAACCTCGGGGATTAAATTTCTGCTGGAGTACACGTGTTCTTCGGAGGGCAATGGGGGAAGGAGAAATGTTCTTGGCCCCAGGAACATTTAAGGCTTTTTGGAAGATGTGTATTGACTGTGCCAGGATATCACAGGCAACCTGCCTGTCAGCATCCAGCTGCCATCTTGGTTTAGATTGGCAAGAGATCACACCTGGCCCTGCCTACACCCAGGGGAGGCAGGGACAGATTTTTGCTATCGGACACCTGTCTCGGCTGCTCACACGCACTAGAGCACACACGTGTACGCACACACACACACACACACACCTCTCCCCCAAAGGTGTCTTTTACGACTACATTTGAAATTTTATGGCTACAGCCTCTCATTTTCCTGTGAGAGGAAGTGGGAACTGGACAGCCCTAGACACTGAACACCTGGGGTTCTCCCTCTCCAACTCCTGATCCAGTCTGAGATCCACTTCCCCACCTGCCTGCTACAGGGAGCACTCATGGAAAGAGCCCTAGTCCCAGAGCTGGAACACATCGGGGAAGGGGTCTCCCTGACCCCTGCTGGCTGACTGACTAGCTTAGATGCTTCAGTTCTCTGAGCCTGCAGCGCTGCCCCCCCCCCCCCTTGTAAGCTTGGGTTATCTCTTTAAGGATTCAAAACTTATAAGGGCCATAGAAGCCATTTCTCCCACGCCTTGCTCATTTGAGAAAAGATAAAGCCTTAGGCCACGGCAGTATCGCCACTTTTGCAAGGACACAGAAATTAAAAGTAGCAGATTCAGAATAATCACCTGTGTTTTCTTATTAGAAGCTGGTACATATCTGAGGTCACATTTGAAGTCAGATTCTCCTGATTGCAACATGGGTGCTCAATCCACTGGGCCACCCAGCTGCCCTTTACAAAAGGGGAATTAAAGCTAGAGAAATTAAATAACCTTGAAATGTAAAGTAAGGGAAATGAGTCTTCCTGATTCTGAACAGATGTTCTATCTATTGTACTATCTAGCTGCTGAATAGCACATAGTAGGCACTTAATAAGTGCTTGTTCTTTTCCTCCTCCCCTCACTTTACATTTACTGATCTGGTGTCTCAGACCCCATCTTCCAGCAGAAAATTAGGTTCCTGAGGGCAGGAACTGTTGCATTTTTGTCTTAAAGCCTGCTACATAATAAGTGTGTAATAAATGTTGAATTATACTCCACACATCTGACACACAGTAGGTTCTTAATAAGTGTTTATTGATTGTTTGTGACTCCAGGTTCAGAATTCTTTCCACTACATCCCAGATGTCTCGCAAGCTTTGATTTCATGTGTTACCTGCTGCTTTTAGGGGATGCATTGAAATCCATTGGTGGCCCCAATACGTGCTCTTAGCAAATGCCTTTTGAACCCCTGCTGTATGCACGATGGTGTGCTATGTTCTGTGGAAGACACAAGACTGAAGAGAACATTCCCTGCCCTCCATGATCTCACAATCCACTTGAAAAGATACAGTGGAAAAAGGTTCATGATGACAGGAGTTAAGCAGAAAGAAAGAGCCAAACCAAAGATTCATGAATCAACATAAATGTCCCCCCAGTGGTGTAGACAACAAAGACCAGGAGCTCTGAGGGCAGCTAGTGCAAGAGGAAGTCTACAAGGTAACATATAAATGAGAAAATTCACACTTTGGCTGCCTCCGGCCTCAGTTTCCCAATCTGTAGAATAAGGATATTGAGCTTCCTCATGCTCTGGGTCCCTTCCAGCACTGCCTATAATTCTCTGTTCTTACAGGTGCCATCTTTATTTTATTTGCACCTAATCAAGAAACAATCCAGTTCAACTATCCTTTATTGAGTATAAAGCCTCCTAGACTAGACCTACCAGAAGGAAATGTAGAGACCATCTTGTCTGAAATTTAGCACTTGTGTGACCATGATAAAGTGGGAAATGAAGGGAGTAAGTATGCCCATAGAGCCTACTATATGCACTGTCCTCGGTTTTTTGTTTGTTTGTTTGTTTGTTTATCAATCCTATCTAATTTGAACTTCACAACACTCAGTGCTGTGGGTGCTGTCATTATCTCCACAATTGATGGCACTGAGACAAGCAGGGACCAAGTAACATACTGAGCCACTCAGTTTGTAAATTGAGAGAGTTCATCCAGGTAGACTTGATTTGATCTCAGGCCTTCTTCGCTCCTCCAGGGACAGCACTCTCCTCTGTAGTCTCAGATATCTCTAAAAAAATCACTGAACTTCTTCCTCGTCTGAGAAATGAAGGGATTGGACTAGATTTCCTCTATGATCCCTTCCAAGTCCAAAACTATGATCCTACATATCAAGAAACTGAGTCAGCAGAGCCTTTGGGGGTCCTGGGCAGTCTTGGGTTTATGATTCCGTGGTCCCACTCTATGTAGATTGCCATTCAAGACAATGAGAGAATTTTGATCAATGCAGATAAAACCAGGTTGCTACCCTCATGGAGCTTACAGTTCAGTAGGAAGATGATTCCTACGTAAAGGCCACCTGCTACTGCATCGGCCGACTCCATCGGCTTTCTTGGCAGCCATAATCTCTCCAAGAGAGCTTGTTCCCACATGTAAGGGAAGTGGTTTTGGAGAGACTGGGTGCAGAGACCTTCTCTAACTGGTTCAGCTCATCACATCATGAAATGGCACTCTCTAATTGGCTGCAGATAAATTCAAAAGGTCCCGCCCACCTTAGATAAGTGTTCTTTCCTCTATTCACTCCTGGGAGATAGCATTTTCTTGTCTACCACCATGTGCTCAATCCCTAAGCCATTTTAGCTGAATTTTATTTTCATAATTCTAGACAAGTTTTATGCTCAGATGTAATACTACTATTGCCACAGGAGTCCCAGCTTCCTCCACCATTGGGTTGTCTTCCTGGTGGTCCCTCCTTGCTCCTCAAGACATTGGTGGGTTAATGCCTCAAAACCCCATTGGGTTGTCCTCTCAGAGGTCATCCCTTGCTTCTCAAGGCATGATGGTACAGTGCCTGAAAACCCCACTGGATTCTATCTTTTGAAACTCCCAGGATTATCATGATCTCTCACCAGAAGCCATGAGCTGAAGAGGGATCACAAGAGAAGGAGAAAAAAGGAGATCACTGAAAATAGCTGCCTCCTTTTTAATGTCCCCATAGCCAATCAAGGAACCTCCTCTTCCCCACATGATCGGACGACCAGAACCAGTTACAGAATTTCTGACTGTGCTCCACGTCCTCTCCAGGGCATTTCCCTCACATATCATGACTCTCCTGGAAGCGAGCTCCTTCATGTCTTCCACACGGAGAGGGACTGCGCCAGCAAGCCTGCGCTTGTACCAGCCACCCATTACACGTACAGGAGTCATCACAATGCCTGGATGATAACATGATAAATCAATGAGTGTCAGGTGAACCAATGTCCCAGATGGTTTGAAACATAAATATTGACCCCCGTGGCAGACCAGGCAATATAAACTGACCAGACATAACAGAGGCAAAGCATTATCTGAGCTAGACTTTCAAGGGTAGGCAAAATTCAGCTGGGAACAAGACAATGGGAGAGGAGGGATTTTCGCCCCATCCCTGCTATCTTTGGGCAAGGAAGTGCAGTAGAGAGGGGCCTAGAGTCAGGAAGATTCATCTTTCCATGTTCCAGTCTGGCCCCACACATTTACTAGTTACCCCAGCAAGTCACTTAACACTGTTTGCCTCAATTTACTCATCTGTAAAATGAGCTGGAGAAGGAAAGGACAAATCATGCCAGTATTTTGCGAAGAAAACCCCTAAGGGATCCCAAAGAGTGGGGCACAACTGATAGGAACAGTGAAAAACATCCCAGGAGATATTTTTCCCTACCCTAAGCTGTCGGGCTGAGAAATGTTCCAATAGCCTAGTAGAAAGAAGAGAGGGCCAGGGGGTATAATCCTCAAGTGTGTGTCACTAACCCTGTCTGAGCTGCAGTTTTCACAACTGGACAATTGGAGATAATCAAGCCTCCCCTCCCCCCCGGGCTGCTGTGAGGACAAGATGAGAGAATGGGCAAGAAAAGACTTTGAAAAGTTAAAAGTGATACACCAGTGCAGGGTATTATTATTATTACAGAGAGGCCCCTAATTACCTTGGAACTGCTGCAAAGGGATGTGAGTCATTACCTCTGAAGCAAAGTTAGAGGGCAAGCGTGTCTTGTTCTAGGAGCTCACAAGTGCTGTGACCACCACTCCCAGATTACTCCAGGCTTTCCCCAGGTTCCTATAGCCTTTCCTACTAAAGCCTCATAGACCATTTTTCCTTGGTCTTAGGTAAAATCTTTCAGCTCATGGTTCAGTCCATCAAGATTAGAGTGTTCAATGCTTCCAAAATTCCCAAGGTTATCATGACCTCTCACCAGAAGCCTTGAGCTAAGGAGGGATCCAATGAAGTAACAAGAGAAAGAGAAAACTGAAACGAAGGCTGAAGCCATGAGCTAAGGAAGGATCCAAAGAAGTCACAAGAGAAGGAAAAGGTCACTAAGACATCATAGACTATCTTTCCTTGGTCTTAGATGAGATCTTCCAGCTCATGATTCTGTCCATCAAGATTACAGCATTCAATGCTTTCAAAACTCCCAAGGTTATCATGATCTCTCACCAGAAACTAAGGAGGGACCCAATGAATTCACAAGAGAAGGAGAAAAAAGACAAGGTCACCAAGACCTCATAGACAGTCTTTGCTTGGTCTTAAGTGAGATCTTCCAGTTCATGATTCTGTCCATTGAGATTACAGAGTTCAATGCCTTTTTAAAGGATACACATTCGAATGGTTTATGCGAACCCTTTTCTTGGGCCTCCCCATGACACAGAGGGAACGCTGCCTCCAGAAGGCTCTGCCAATGGAGCACAAGCTTTAGAAGGTTCTACAAAGACAGGAAAGTTTGGGTCACATGCCAGGAAGTGTGTCTCATTCCATCATTCTTCTCACATTATGTTGCATTATCAATACTTATGGAGATAGGATAGAATAGTGGTTAGTTTTATCTTTGCGTAAATGAAGGCTCTCCACTAGGATTGTGGGTCCAGACAAGACATCTGACGTAACCCTTGGGAGACATCCAATGTAACCCTTGGGAGACATCCAACCCAAACTTCTTACTTGACAGATGAGGAAACTGAGACCCAGAAAACTTCAGGAACCTCTCCATGTTCACATGTAGGGCGTTTCTCAGCTCTTTCAATTCAATTCAATCAGTATCTATTCAATATGTACAGGAGAGTAAGCGATATTATGTAGAGGAGTGAGCACTAGACTTTGGAATCAGCAATCCTGGAATCCTGGGTTCAAATACCATCTCAGACTTTCATGAAACTCTCTGGGTCTTTTTCCCCATTTGCATAATGAAAACTTAATGGCCTCGAAGGTCTCTTCCTACTCTAAATCTGTGACCCTAAGACCATATTTGGCTATGGAGATTCCTCAACCCAATATAGTCCTGTATTGACTTTGTATCTTTACTTACTTGTATGAATTCATTTTGGAATTCATACAATAAGGAACCTCATTAGCCTCAATGGGCTCCCTGAGAGCAGGGATTTTTCCATCTTTGAATGGCTTGAGCACTGAGCCCAGAGCCCAGGACACACACACACACACACACACACACACACACACGTATGTATGTATCCAGATAGATGGATGAATGGATATAGTGGATCAGAACAAATTAACACATTGCCCATGTTTGAAAATTAATGTCTTATTCTGCATTTAATCCATCACCTTTCTACCAAGAAATGGGAATCATGATTTTTTATCAGTTTTCTCTAGGCTTGATCTTATTTCCTAAGTTTTTTAAAAATTATTTTTAATTTTTTAATTGTTTTCTTATACAATGCTGTAGTCATTTATAAAATGTTTTCCTGGTTCTGCTTACTTCACTGTGTATCAGTTTCTACAAATCCTTCCAAATTTTTATAAATGTGTTCCTTTTATCATTTCTTATGGCACAATTTCATTATTTTAATATGCCAAATTTTGTTTGATCATCTCACAATTGATGAAGATTCACTTTGCTTCCAATTATTTGTTGCAGCAAAAAGAGCTCTCTAAATAGTCTTTCTTTCTTTGATTTCTTCTGGATATAGATTTCTTCTACTAGTATTATTGCTGGTTAAAATGTATGCACAGTTAAGTGATTTGGGGACATAGCTCCAAATTGCTTTCCATAATGGTTGGACCAATTTACAGTTTAATCAATATTGAATTATTGTGCTTGTCATCTCTGAAAATTGTGGTCTTCCTTTTGGGGACCTCTTTGCCAATATAATGAGTACCAGCTGAAATTTGAGCATTGTTTTAATTGTCATTTTTCTTAATATTAGTGATTGAAGAGTATTTTATATAGCTGTTGATGACTTGTGTTTCTTCTTTTCAGAACTAATTGTTTACATCTTTTAATTTTAATTATTCGCATCATTTATCTTTTGGTGGATGATCTTTGATCTCATACATTTCAATCACCTCCCTAATGTTTTGGGTATTTCATTTAATTTAATTCAATTCAAAAAAGATTTATTAAATGTTTACAATGCATAAGGCAATGTGTGGAGTGTTAAAGATACAAATAAGAAAAAGAGACAGCCTCTGCCCTCAAGGAGCTTATAGTGTAATGGGAGAAGACAATACAAAAGAAAAAGTGGGGTGAGGGTCCACAGGACTTGGCAGGGACATGACATTCCCTTGAGACAAAGTCAATTAGTGCCGCTGATGGAGAAGGGAGATGCTGAGAAGACTAGGAAGAAAACCCCAAATGGGGTCAGGAAGATTTGGACACAACTAGGGTGCCTGAAGACAACAGTACTCAGCCCTCCAAACTGAAGGGTAAATTGGGAAGGTGCAGAATATCAAAACCTGAGTCATTCTTTCTGGTGATGAGATTTCAGGAGATCTTGAGGGATGGTATGTTATTCCTTCTCCATGGGAGGGAAGAAGGGATATGTTGTTCCACAGAGCTGAAGCCAAGCAAAGCAGATGATGGAGAATAAATTGCTGGCAAATCTTTATTAAAAAGGCTGCAAATTTTTTCCTATTCTGCTTTTTTCTTTTTAATTCTAACTGCATTGATTTTATTTATGTGAAAATATTTTCAATATTATATAGCTAACATTTTCCTCTGTTGCTCCATTTCTTATTTGGATGAGGTTTCTTTTTTATTTGTAGATGTGTCAAGCGTCTCCTTCCCTGTTTCTCCAATTTGTTTATGGTATAACTTTGGTGCTTTCTTTGGTATAGGATTTAAAATGTTGGTATCTACCTAATTTCTGTAACACTGATTCCTAACAATCTATCTGCCAAGGGAAAATCAGAAACTTTATGAGCAAAATTACAGACCACTTTTCACACAAATTAAGTCTGATCTAACCAATTGGAAAAATATTAAATGCTCTTGGATAGGGCGAGCAAATATAATAAAGATGACAGTATTACCTAAACTAATCTATTTATTTAGCGCTATACCAGAGTCCCAAAAAACTATTTTAATGACCTAGAAAAAATAACAACAAAGTTCATATAGAAAAACAAAAGGTCAAGAATTTCAAGGGAATTAATAAAAAAAAATCAAATGAAGGTGGCTTAGCTGTACCAGATCTAAAATTATATTATAGAGCAGCAGTTACCAAAACTATTTGGTATTGGCTAAGGAATAGATTAGTTGATCAGTGGAATAGATTAGGTTCAAGGGATAAAACAGTCAACAAATATAGCAACCTAGTCTTTGACAAACCCAAAGATCCCAGCTTTTGGGATAAGAACTTACTGTTTGATAAAAATTGCTGGGAAAATTGGAAACTAATATGGCAGAAACTAGGCATTGATCCATACTTAACACCGTACACCAAGATAAGGTCAAAATGGGTTCATGACCTAGGCATAAAGAATGAAATTATTAATAAATGAGGAACATAGGATAGTTTACCTCTCAGACCTGTGGAAGGGGAAGGTCTTTATGACCAAAGCAGAACTAGAGATCATTACTGATCACAAAATAGAAAATTTCGATTATACCAAACTGAAAAGTTTTTGTACAAACAAAACTAATGCAGACAAGATTAGAAGGGAAGCAATAAACTGGGAAAATATTTTTACAGTCAAAGGTTCTGATAAAGGCCTCATTTCCAAAATATATAGAGAATTAACTCTAATTTATAAAAAATCAAGCCATTCTCCAATTGAAAAATGGTCAAAGGATATGAACAGACAATTCTCAGATGAAGAAATTGAAACTATTTCTAGTCATATGAAAAGATGCTCCAAGTCATTATTAATCAGAGAAATGCAAATTAAGACAACTCTAAGATACCACTACACACCTGTCAGATTGGCTAAGATGACAGGAAAAAATAATGATGATTGTTGGAGGGGATGCGGGAAAACTGGGACATTGATGCATTGTTGGTGGAGTTGTGAACGAATCCAACCATTTTGGAGAGTAGTTTGGAACTATGCTCAAAAAGTTATCAAACTGTGCATACCCTTTGATCCAGCAGTGTTACTACTGGGATTATATCCCAAAGAGATTATAAAGAAGGGAAAGGGACCTGTATGTGCACGAATGTTTGTGGCAGCCCTTTTTGTAGTGGCTAGAAACTGGAAACTGAATGGATGTCCATCAGTTGGAGAATGGCTGAATAAATTGTGGTATATGAATATTATGGAATATTACTGTTCTGTAAGAAATGACCAACAGGATGATTTCAGAAAGGCCTGGAGAGACTTACACGAACTGATGCTGAGTGAAATGAGCAGGACCAGGAGATCATTATATACTTCAACAACAATACTATATGATGACCAGTTCTGATGGACCAGGCCATCCTCAGCAACGAGATCAACCAAATCATTTCCAATGGAGCAGTAATGAACTGAACCAGCTATGCCCAGAAAAAGAACTCTGGGAGATGACTAAAAACCATTACATTGAATTCCCAATCCCTATATTTATGCACACCTGCATTTTTGATTTCCTTCACAAGCTAATTGTACAATATTTCA